>NC_085031.1:7013550-7230305 GCF_963692335.1 Osmerus eperlanus
GTATGATTTTCATTTTTTATTGCAAACTTTTCTATGGCCTGAGGCAATGCTCTTGAGGATGAGGATGGGCTGGAGGGGATGGGTTCACGCTGACATTGGGGCTGTAAATGGGCTGAGCTGGAGATGGGCTGGGCTGGAGGTGGAGGTGGAGGCAGGCACTAGGGCTGGATTTAAGATGGGCTGGGCCGGGATTGGGTTGGCCTGGAGATGGAGGCTGACATTGGGGCTGGGCGTCCTCAGATAAACAGAGACACATATCATATTTACCTGTCACAGCAGGTGAGCATTCTGCCATCTCTGTATGGAACAATGTGTAGGAGAGGAAACATTCCTAGGGGCTTGGGGCTGGATTAGGGTGTAGCACTAGGGGCTAGGGGCTGGATTAGGGTGTAGCCCTAGGGGCTAGGGGTCATGGTCAAGGCACAGAGAGGATGGGCCTGGAGAGAGATGGGCCGGAGTCTGTGCCGTTTGTCCACTCAGGCTTCCGTAGATCAGGGGTGTGATTGGGTGATCCTGGAGCACAAAGCAGCCAGCCAGCTGGAACCACATTGCTACAGAATCAGCAGGCTCCCCATAGCTAGCTAGAGAGAGCCCTATATCTGTCTCTCTGTCATTCTCTCATTATCTGTCTGGCTCACTGTCACTCCAATTGTAATCTTACAGTCTCTCTGTCGTTCTTTCCTCTCTCCTCTGTTTTCTACTCCCCTCCCCTTGCATATACACATTGTTAAAGTGGACATGCCTGAGAAAAATGGACAGCAAACCATTTCATTGCATTGTATGCCCACGTCATACACACAATAGTTTAAGACTCACAATGAAAAACACAAGCCTTATTTGCCCCTAAACTTAGTTCCTTCTGGTTGTTCTACTGATCAACCAACCTTTTTGTTCCTATAAAGTCATTCGCATGTCTACTACTATCTCTAATTTATAATTGCTCCTGCGCAATGTCTATTAATTCCAGATACTGTATGTTTACTGCATTGTCAAAAATCTGCTATCAATTTTGGAGGGGATAATTATATTACATTTTCTCAAGAGCAATTCCTGAGGGGGAAACCAAAATTACTGTTGGAACACATTGATCTACATTGTAATATGTTAAATGTATATTATTAATATTATTGGCATTTCCTTATGTTTACAGTGATTTATTGGGGGGGACAAGTCATATTCTTTCGTGGGGGTCGTGTCCCCCTGTCCCCCCCCAGGATTTCCGCCTATGGTTTACTGCATAAACGTTGTTTTCGAAATCTGGAAGGTTTTCACAAATCATTACACCATAAGCTTCTGACCCTCCATGAGAACTGATGTTTCACAAAAGGAAATGAATGAGATGAGACATGAGATGTTGGAACTTGCCTATCTTTGTCTGTCGGGAGGTTTGAAGTTCAAGTTGGGCTGGGCTGAGCTTGACTAGACTGGGCTTATCTGAGAGCAGGGAGCCCAGTCCTGTAAACAAACACTCGCAGCTGATATGCTGTTGTATCGGAGGCTCTGTGACCCAAGTCTTGGTGTTGTTTTGTTCTGCAACAGTAGGTAACGATGTGTGTTAATGGCGTTAATGACACTTAGTGTTTCATTGAGGAAGACACAGGGTGGCAGACTGAGTTCTCCCAGCACTACTACTCTCCTACCATCTAATTTCATTCTCCTTACTATCCCTCTTATCTCTTCTCTCTCTTTGTCCTCTCTATCCCTCCTATCTTCCTCTCTATCCTTCCTCTCTCTCCCTCCTTTCTATCCCTCTCAATCTCTTCTCACTCTTCCTCATTTCTATCTCTCTTCTAAATCCCACCTGTCTCTTCTCTCTCTCTCTTTCCTGTTAAATTGTTGTTTGTAGTTTAGCAGTCTCAAGTTTGATCCTGGTATGGTATAATCTACACACACACCAAGCTGGGACTTGTCCTACCTGGCTAGCATGACACACACACACTCACACACACACATGCGCACACAAACACACACACAGCAGGTCTCTGTATCAGTAATACACGTCCTCCCAGTCAGTGCCAATAATTTATGTTACGCTACCATAAAAGGCAGTCAAAACACTGGAACTGATGTTGCCTGCTGCATATGGGTATGTGTATGATTGTGTGACTGTTTGTGTGCATGCGTGTACCTGTGTGCATGTGCGTACCTGTGTGTACAGTAATGTCGTGTGTGTGTTGCAGGCTGTATTGTGGCTGTGTCCCAGGGCTTTAACGTGGGCAGCGCCGGGGCCAAGGTGTTCTCTGAACCCAAGGAGGAGGAGTTTGGATACAGCGTCCAGCAGTTTAGCAACCACCTGGGGAAATGGTGAGACGCACTCACACACCACAGACACCAACACAGACACACACACATGCACGCGTACACAGACATGCATACTGTGTACACAGTGCTTCCCTCTGCTAACACCACTTAGAGGACCAGGAAGACTTACATATACACTTCCTGTGAGCTCCAGGGTGTGCAGTGCATCCTCAAGATATAACAATGTTCTTTTCTGGGAAGGTCCAGTCCTCCTCTACATGTCCACTAATAACAAACACAACTGCATATCTATAACCTAATAGCAATAAACAGAGAAAGCGGTAGGGATAGGGGGGGACATCAATAAAAGAGAAAGATAGACAGAGAGAGATGAGAAATACAGGAGATCTCCTTGTGAATGGAACCATTCTGTGAAGACGAGATGGGCTGTCTTTTGTTTAAGACATGAAAGCTTGTGACATCATCAGTCAAAGTTCAGTCCCTTGCTGCAATTGACTGTTTCCTGTCCAAGTGTTCGAGAGGTCTACAGCAGAGTTGTAGAGTGGGTGAGTGGGTGTTGAGTCATCAGGCTAGGAAAGCTCCCCAAATGAACAATTGCAGTGTACAGGAAGTGAGCTCAAACCTGACCCAAACATTCAAAAGTTTACTAAGGTGGTTGACCTCATTACCAGTCAATGGGGGCCGACATCAGAACCAATACACAAAAAAATCCCAAAACTACGTGCACCAATTACAGGTTGATAAAGTGTGTACATGTCCTTTTCTGCTGCAACACACAGGTCATTACCCCTTTCTGTGTGCTGGCCAGACTGTCACTAGAAACAGCAGCAATCCCCCATCCCAGACAGCAGCTCTATCATCTACTCCACTGGAAGAAACTCTTGTTTTTTCTGTGGCTTAGAGGCCTTTCAACCATCTGCCTTCTTCCTCCTCTATAACACTCCCACACTCACCCAGATGCATTCCGATGTGTAGACAAGGTGTTGGCCGTACCTTTATGTACCTGGATGAAATATGACTATATATGGGTTTGTGTTTGTGATTAATTAGACAATGTAATATAACCATATATGGTCCTATGTTTGTCTTGACAGAATGTTTACCAACACTGTGTCAACACTGACATATCTGCGTGTGTGTGTGGGAGAGCTACTTATAGATAGTGTGGGTGTATGTGTTGGTGGGGTGTGTGTCATGCCTCTGTGGCGGGCGATGAATATAATTGGTGGTGACTTTAACAGGAGGCAGCCACGGTGTAATCTAGTGGGCGCGACCATATTGAGTCACATGGCGGAAAGGCTGTGATTGCCATGGTAACTCGGGAAGTGGTCATTATATTTCTATCCTTATCAGACACAGAACACGTCTTTGGACATGTTTCTGGTGCTCAACTAAAGGGTGCATATTAAGGTGCTGGATTATAGAGATCTGAAGAGGAGGAGCGCACAGTGTTGTTATGGTGTTACTGAGTGCTGGTGTGACGTGTGCATGCGTGCCTGTGTTTGTCTGGGTCTGTTTGTGTGCGTGCGTCTTCTCCCCAGGTTGCTGGTGGGTGCTCCCTGGAGTGGCTACACACCGAACAGGATGGGAGATGTGTACAAGTGCGAGATCAGAGGAGCCAGTTCAGGTTGCCAGAAACTGGGCCTGCAGAGTAAGACTGCGTGCGCGCGTGTGTGTGTGTGTGTCGTCCTAGTGGAACTTCTAGTGCCATGGTAACTACAGGATTACTCTGCTGCTAAACCTAATCCAGACTACTAATCCCAGACTAACAGAAATGCTGCAGTGAATTCAATCCAGGTTATTAAAAGGAAACCCACACTCAACCAACTTTCTCCTCTTTCCTCTCTCTCTCTCTCTCTCTCTCTCTCTCTCTCTCTCTCTCTCTCTCTCTCTCTCTCTCTCTCTCTCTCTCTCTCTCTCTCTCTCTCTTTCTCTCTCTCTCTCTCTCAGACTCAATCAGCATACCAACGGTGAAAAACATCAAAGTTAATATGAGTCTGGGTCTCACGCTCACAGCATCTCCCACAGCAGACAAGCTCTTGGTAAAATCAACTTCTTCAGTCAAGTGATTGCTTTTAGGCAAAGCTACCTTGTTACAGTCTGAACATTTTACAGCCCCCTACTGCATCACACTCAACATAACTGTGTTTGTTTTCTGCTTGTCAGACGTGTGGTCCTCTCTGGGCTCAGCAGTGTGGCAGCCAGAATTATTATCCCGGAGTCTGTGCTGAGGTCAACCAACTGTTCCAGTCTCTGCCAGCATTTTCACCTGCACTTCAGAGTAAGAGTGCCCCATAATTGTTCTCACCAGCCCTTCAGAGTAAGAGCGCCCCATAAACATTCTGTGGTAACCTTAACTGGGTACTCCCCTGCAGCCTGTGGTGGTCCGATGGACATTGCCATTATTCTGGACGGGTCCAACAGTATCTACCCTTGGCCGCCCGTGGTAGCGTTCCTCAAGAAGCTGCTGGAAAATCTAGATATTGGACCTGAAAATACTCAGGTGAGCCTGCCAATCAGTAGCCTTCAAAGACATGATTCAAAGTTGTATGTGGAAGTCAGATGTCTTGATAATGCATTTTGTTTCAGGTGGCTGTCATTCAGTATGCAGTTAATGCATCATTTGAGTTCTACCTGAACTCCTATAAGACAAAGGCCTCCATTGTGACGGCTTCTTCCAGCATCAATCAGAAAAGTGGGTCTATGACCAATACCTTCCAGGCCATAGATTTTGCCAGGTAAGTCTTCAGCTCTCACATTACAGGATGGCACTATGTCAAGGATGGACTGATGGAAAGCTAGAGTGGAATGAATAACATACTGGTCGTAAGAAAGGTTGACTGTAAAAATGATTAAAATCTTGGTGTGTGTGTGTGTATGTGTGTGTGTCAGAGAACATGCTTTTCTTCCTCAGTATGGTGGTCGGCCTGGAGCCAGCAAGGTGATGGTGGTGGTGACTGATGGAGAGTCTCATGATTACAGTCAGAGAGATGGGGTCATCGGCAGGTGTGAGGCCGACAAAATCACTCGCTTTGGCATCGCTGTAGGTCATTGGTCCAAAGCAAACATCCACCACTACTAATGCTGTTTACATCCCTCATCTGTCTCCACTTAACCCTTGTGTTATCTTCGGGTCATTCTGACCCATTAGTCATTGTGACCCACCGTCGTAAGTGAAGCCTTTTCTTTTAACCGTTGGGCTGTCTCAGACCCCCCACATTGCGAAGGTTAAAAGAATATTGTTTTTATTTGTTTTTGTATTGGGTAAAATTGGGTAAACACAACGATGGTTCGTTATGAACCTTTGGGTCATGTGACCCGAAGGCAGCACAAGGGTTAACCTTGCCTCGACTCCAACCCCTCTTATGCCATTATCAACTGTGCTTGTCTCCATCCTCCCAGGTGCTGGGTTACTACATAAGAAACGGTATTAACACCAAGGATCTGATCACCGAGATCAAGTCCATAGCAAGCACTCCGTCAGAGCGCTACTTCTTCAATGTGTCTTCAGAGGAAGTTCTGCAGGAGATTTCTGGCACCCTGGGAGACCGCATCTTCAACATCGAGGGTGAGCTAATGTGAACCCTAACCCCATGTGTTGGCTCAGTGCAACATATGTGTCGTTAAAACGAATTCTAGGTGAAGATTTACTGCAACATAGAATATGTTTGTGTATTTTTAGAGAGCAAATGTGCACTAACAAAAGTGGTATGGTCTAGGACGAGCATTGATTGATTGTTTGAACCTGTCCTCCGTGGTGTGTGTTCCTGGTATCCAGGTACAGGCAAAGGATTAGACTTCCAGATGGAGTTGTCTCAGGTGGGCTTCAGTGCTCACTACACCAAGCAGAAGGTATGTAACAACGCTTCAGTACTGTTGGTGTCTTCTGCTCATGCTAGAACATTAGCTTGCTGAAGGTCATGCTAGCATGTGAAGAGGTCTGTCCTTAACCACTGATGATCAGTTGACAATAATTAAAGACTGCAACTAATGATTACTTTATTACTTTGATGTTTGAACTATACCCTGCTATAATAACTCATGACAACCTGGCACATCAGGGCCATTTCTAGGAACCCTATATAAAGCCTAAACAAACGCTATCTAGCATGCGGCATCTTCTGTCTGTGCTTGCGAAGGCTATGTTGATGTCTCCCCTATGGCTATGTTGATGTCATGTTTCCCATGAGAGTAAAACCTCCCATATTGTGATACTATTTAGCTGCCCTTCATCCCTGTGTTCATTGTCCAGTCCTCTGAGATGCTCAACTTGAGTGGATCAGACAACTGCACCTTTTATAGATCTAAACAAACAGTGCTTTTGGCTTGATCTTGTACTTGGCGGTTCACTTCATTGACTTGGTACTATCACAGCAATTGGGTACTATCTAATACGTCTTCACATGCTATACCAGAACATTAGCTTCCTGAATGACATGCAAGCATGCTGTACCAGTACATGGTAACTGGTCTTTCTGGAGAAATGTTAAGGGCAGCTTCTCCCTCCAGGACACGTTGATGCTGGGGGCAGTGGGAGCTTACGGCTGGAGTGGCACCGTGGTACATCACACGCCACAAAAGTCCAACATCTTTCCCAAGACAGCATTTGAGAACATCCTGCAGGACAAGAACCACAGCTCTCTACTGGGTAGGTTCTTCCTGTAGGAGCCCCAGCAAATGGCTTGTTTGTGTGTGTGTGTGTGTGTGTCACACGTGTGTCTGCGTCTTGTGTGTGTGCCCAGGCTACTCGGTGACGACCCTGAGTGACGGCAGGATGGAGTACTACGTAGCAGGAGCGCCTCGCTCCAACCACACAGGCCAGGTGGTGGTCTACACCCTCACCAGCGGGGGGCAGCCTGCCGTGGTGGATTCCCAGAGGGGGGAGCAGGTGAGAGACGGGCCCCTTTTTTTCCCATCAGCTCCAGTTCTGAGGTCTGTGTCTGGTCATTCATGGGTCACTGAGCACAACGGTTCTGTGTTTCTAGATCGGCTCCTACTACGGCAGCGTCCTGTGTCCTCTGGATGTGGACAGAGACGGGGTGTCGGACCTGCTGCTGGTCGGAGCTCCCATGTTCATGAACCAGCAGAAGAAGGAGATGGGGAAGGTCTACCTGCTGTCCTTCACCAAGGTCAGACTTCTACTGGCTAATCTCACCCTCCGACCGTCATCCAGAAATTCCTGAATGCAACCATGTTCTATATACACACGTATGCGTGTGGATTTGCACCGACCACAATGCCGTCAACGCCCCCTGTTCCTCCAGGGTGTTCTGAGTGACCAGGGGGTTCTGAAGGGTCCGTCCCCGCTAGAGAATTCTCGTTTTGGGATGGCGATCGCTGCCGTGTCCGACCTCAACCTGGACGGCTACAGTGATGTGGTGGTGGGAGCTCCTCTTGAGGACAGCAACAGAGGGGTTATATATGTGTTCAACGGGGACAACTCCAGAACACTCAAGACCCAGTACTCACAGGTACAGCGCTAACCCTAGCCTGGGTTCTGCCTCACTGAACCTGGAAGTGGAGCTGAAATGATGCATGCTGGAACATGAATGTGTTGTTGTTTAGTTCGTCGTGTGATATTTGGCAACAGTGTCATACATCGGTGTGTTTTCGGGGGGTTTGCCACTGTCGAATCATATCCTGTTGCACTCGGACGTACGTCACAATACAGTTGTTAGATACTTCCGAAATGCTGTGTTATCTCGACTTGAAGGGTTAACCTTTAGTGGGCTTCATACGCAACACAGAGAATGAGATATAACTGTGTGGACGATGTGGTCACTGGGTTCAACCTTCCTGATGGTCTCCCTGGTGTCTAGAGGATCCTGGGCTCCAAGCTAGACCCCGGTCTGAGGTACTTTGGCCGCTCCCTGAGCGCCAGCACAGACCTGAACGATGACACCATCCCCGACGTCACCGTGGGAGCTTATGGGAAGGTGGTGCAGCTCTGGTGAGACTTCCTGCTTTCGTGTCTTTTGGATCAGCATCACTTCCTTGTGTCCTGTTCTATGAGTTTAGGGGTAACTTCCTCCTTACCCAGGTCCAGAGGTGTTTCCGTGGTAACGGCCAGTGTGACCTTTGACCCAGACAAGATCAGCATCCTCGGCAAGACGTGTAATGTGGCAGGGAGGATAGCGTTCTGCTTTAATGCCAAAGTCTGCTTCAGTGGGATCTTCAAACCCTCCCCTCCTGTGGGCCCCTTGGGTAAGACCCGCTCTCTCTCTCTCCTCCATCCCTGATCTCTCTGTCCCTCTCTCCTCCATCCCTGATCTCTCTGTCCCTCTCTCCTCCATCCCTGATCTCTCTGTCCCTCTCTCCTCCATCCCTGATCTCTCTGTCCCTCTCTCCTCCATCCCTGATCAAGCTGTCCCTCTCTCCTCCATCCTTGATCAAGCTGTCCCTCTCTCCTCCATCCCTGATCTCTCTGTCCCTCTCTCCTCCATCCCTGATCTCTCTGTCCCTCTCTCCTCCATCCCTGATCTCTCTGTCCCTCTCCCTCCAGCCTTGAGCTGCAACCTGACCCTGGACGCAGACCTGCAGTCCTCCAGAGTGACCTCCAGGGGCCTGTTCAGCAGCAACGTTGAGAGGCTCCTGCAGCAGGATATCAGCCTGACCACTGGGGGGCACTGTGAGACACACCAGGTCTTCGTACAGGTACTCATTCATGGTCATCTCAGGCTGAGACATAGTTACTTAGAAGGACAAGAACACATTCACAGAAGGTCAGGGGGGTTCTTCCTTTGAAACGTTTTCATATTCCTTGGCATTTTAGTCAAGTTTTCAATATATAGTAACAAATAACTTTTGGATTCTTGGATGTTGTATGTGTGTTTCATCAGGAGGCTCCAGACTTTGTGAACTCCCTGGGTCTGCGCGTGGATGTAGCGCTCCAGAACCCAGATGCCAACCCAGTCCTGGACCCCTTCAGTACCAGCGCCTGGGAGTTCTCTGTGAGTCACAGCACACATGAAGCCTGCTCCTCCATAGACAAGCTTCTGTTACGGGACTGTGGGTCTGAAGTTATAGAGGTTTATCTCTGTGTTCCAGATCCCCTTTTCCAAGGACTGTGGGTCTGATGAGGTGTGCAATAGCGACCTCACCCTGGCAGTGGTTAGAGGGGACCAGGTGCCCAGGTCAGGAGCTCATCCCTATGCACACACACACTCACCTGTACACACACACGCACACACACACACACACTTTTACACACAGACACTCCTTAACGCACATTAGTTCTTGGTTGCAGAAGTGGTATAGGGAACACTGGTCTGTTGTACATTGGAGTTTAGTGTGTAGAATAGCCTTCCTGGGAACAAAAATCTCTGCATGGTTTTAGGGACGGCAATCGACACGTGAACACACATATATGTGATTACTGTAACTGGGCTGACAGGACTGTCCTTAGTCACATGGATGTTTTTGTTGTGTCTGCAGTTCCTCTGAGATGTTGGTGAGCTACAAGAACAAGAGGCTGTTCTTCCATGTTACCCTTAGCAACAGGAAGGAGAACGCCTACAACGCCAGAGTGACGACCACCTACTCCAAGAACCTGTTCTACTCCTCCGTCACTCCCCCTGTATGCATCTATCTCTCTACTCCATCTCTCTCTCCTCCTACTCCAGCTCTCTTCCTCCCTCATCTTCCTCTCTGTACAGAACAGTTGGACCCTTTCAGACAAGTCTGTTTCATGGTTTGATTCATCGTTTAAGCGCGTGTGTGTGTTTCCAGAGTGATGGAACAGAGGTGAAGTGCACCTCCGTCAAGGACTCCTCCAGCCTCGTGTGCCAGGTGGGATACCCAGCTCTCAGAGTAGACCAGGAGGTGAGATTCCCCCCGCGCCCGCGTGCGCCCAGAGCATGTGCCCGTCAGTGCACGTGTTCGCTTGGCAGCGGACGCTCCGTGTTTTCACCCAACGTGCTCGTCTCCCTCGTAGGTCACGTTCGAGATCAGCTTTGACTTCAACTTTGCGCTTCTGCAGAATAAAGCTACGGTGGACTTCGAGGCCTTCAGGTTGGATTTCACTCGTCGGCATAACGCAGAGACACTCTGAGACACACTTCAGACCCGTTCTTGTTAGACATGACGCGTGTCTCACACTTTGTTGTCGTTGCGTTCTTGTCTCCTCAGTGACAGCAGAGAAGTGAAGCCGTCAGACAACCAGGTGTCCCTTTCCATCCCTGTCCGATATGACTCGGAGATAGCTCTTTCCAGGTAGCCTGCACACTGACTGGCCCTCACCTATGCCCTCACTTCTATCTAGCTCTCACCCACGCTACTCACGAGTCCTCCTCCTCTCCAGGACACCCATCACTGACTAGCCCTCAACCTAGCTTAAGTGGCTGTATGTGATTTGTCTTGACAGAGAGGCCGACCCTAACTTCTATGTGGTAGACTCAGAGAAGGAGGTGATCAGCCCAGTCAAATCCTTCAGTGACATTGGTCCTGAGTTCAAGTTCTCCCTCAAGGTAAGAGTCAATGAGTAAATGCATGAATGAGCACATGCACACACACACATGCATACAGAGAAAACACTCAGCTCTGGGCTTCTGCTATCGCCCCCTAGTGGTCTAGTGGTGAATCTCCTGAGATGTTGAGTCTACTCAGTTGCAAAGCCTACACCATGAGGATTATAGAGATAATGAGTAAAACATTCAGATAAGGCTTTAACCCTCGTGCTGCCTTCGGGTCACATGACCCAAAGGTTCATAACGAACCATCGTTGTGTTTACCCAATTTTACCCAATACAAAAACAAATACAAATAATTTTCTTTTAACCTTTGCAATGTGGGGGGTCTGAGACAGCCCAACGGTTAAAAGAAAATGCTTCACTTTTTTTTTAATGCGGTAAAGTTGTCGCAATACGACGGCGGGTCACAATGACTGATGGGTCAGAATGACCCGAAGATAACACAAGGGTTAATTCAGTCAACAGTTTGTGGGAATTCACTGTGTGTGTTTGTGTGTGTATGTGCGGTCCTCAGGTGTCCACAGGCAACCTGCCCATAAGTCTGGCCTACTTGACTGTGTCGATGCCCTTGAAGACGGCAGCAGGAAACCCCCTCCTCTATGTGACAAACATCCACACTGCCCCGGTGAGCTTAACCCCGAGACCTGACTTCCCTTCCACTGAGCCCTCACCCTCCTGCTCTAACCGCTGACCTCACGGATGTGTTCCACAGAGTGGTGATGTGAACTGTGATGTCACCGGTTTGGTGGACCCACTGAAGATCAGTAGCTTGAGAGGCCACACCCCCTCCTTCAGCTCGGAAAACCTCCTCAGCACACCACAGTTGGTATGCACATGAGAAACCTAAGAGATGATTCGTTATAAGATGGCTTACATGTTAAACTTGTGGTCATGAGGAGTTCCTGGCCACAGCACGTGCAGATTACTGTAGGGTTGAGATGTTGTCATGCATTCTCAGGACTGTACAAGTGCCACCTGCCAGCCAATGCAATGTGTTCTGAAAGACATGGGACCCAAGAGGGACTTCTTTGTGAACGTGACCTCACGGATATGGAACGGCACGTTTGCTGCAGTAAGAACACACACGCCAACAAGCCTTCACCTACTGTGGCAGCATAGCATTTGTGCATTTAGCATAGCAATAGCGTTTGCTGAGAGTGGAATGTTGTGTTTGTGCAGGCAACGTTCCAGTCCCTCGTGCTGACGGTTACCACGGAGATAAAAACATCCCAGTCTGACCTACTGTTCATCGCTCACAAACAGCTCCAGGTCTCTGACACACGCACACATACACACACACAGTCATGGCCAAATGCATTTGAAATAAACTCACATTTTGGCCAGTGAGGCCTTTTATCACAGAACTCATGCCCTGTGCCCTACACACATACATATGCAAGCACACACACAGGTAGGTCTAACCCTTCTGTGCCGTCCACAGGTGGGCGTGACTCTTAGTAAGCCAGGTGAGAAGGGGCAGGTGCCTGTGGGTGTGATCGTGGGCAGTGTCATCGGGGGCCTGCTCTTATTGGCTGCGGCCATCGCTACGCTGTGGAAGGTAGGCTTAGCGGTTAAAGCAGCTGAACATGTACGCATGCACCTGTAAAAGTACTATGCATCAGCGTGCACAACTGATAGGCCACCTGGCAACACATTTGAACAAGTACTTGAATTAGGGGATATATGATGTTGACCTGCACTAACACTCGGGGGTGTGCACGTGTTTCCACAGGTGGGTTTCTTCAAGAGGAAGTACAAGCAGTTGCAGAAGAGTCCAGAAGAGGAAGGCGAAACTCAGGGTCTACAGGAGGGGGAGGATGCACCTTGAGTCAGGAGGAGGAAGACGAGCAGGAGGAGGATGAAAAGGAGTTCAAAGAGGAGGAAGAGAAGCACGAGGTGGAGGAGGAAGGAGATCTGGGGTGTATGTGCGTGTGTGTGTGGAGAGCAGATGTACTGCAGGAGGTCAGGGTTTGCGTGGGCGTACATGAGTGTATGTATGGGTGTTGATGTGCAGGGAATTTGTGTTTGTGTTGGCCAGAAATGATCAGCAACAATCAAACGACTACTATAGCGGCCATGTTGCAAAACTTTTGTAGTGTTTTTATACCGTTTATTGTGTGTTATGGGGACTCGCCAATGGGGTGGCTCAAAAAGTTGCAGTTCTGTCCCATCAGCACACCTGCAGTATGCTGGGCATACGGCATCGTGTTCTACTGTGGTTAACATATTGTTGATGCAGATGCTACTGAAACTAGAAAGGGACAACATGATAATGCACATTCACGCAGGTTTCTGTCAGATATGATCTACTGTAGCAGTTCATCTAGTCGGTCAGCTGTACAATAAAATACACACTCCTGAATGTATCTAGCAAGAGTCTTTTATTTGACTTGCAAATGAAATAAACGGTATCGATACAGTGGTCAGTAAGGCTGATGTTATAGACGTGAAAGAATGTAAATATATATATGAATTAGTCCACAATGAACTTAGTCAGGTGGTATCTTTCTGAGGCCATACAGAGACACACTGGATGATGTTTGAGTGGGAGGTGTTTGTAATGGGATCAAACCACTCTTACCCATGGCTGCATCCTCACCCACAGCTCTGGTTTTGGGTTTCTTTGAAGCTTTGATGAACGTCTTCATAGATATGGTGAGGATGCTTTATGTCATTCTAATAAAGCTTTTACAAAATAACACGAAAACATGCTTTTCAAGTCTGTTTGTGAAACATAGCTGTTAGTTGGGTTATTTAAGTGTCTTGACTGACTGGATCAATTGATCCATCTATCCATCCATTAAACAGTTACAAGTCCCAAAAAGTGTTCATCGGGATAAGACACAGGC
The DNA here is from genome assembly GCF_963692335.1 of Osmerus eperlanus. Lineage (NCBI taxonomy): Eukaryota > Metazoa > Chordata > Actinopteri > Osmeriformes > Osmeridae > Osmerus > Osmerus eperlanus. The sequence continues at coordinate 7,027,130 of NC_085031.1, forward strand.
TCAGAGGTCAGCTTGCTGCTCTGCTTCCTGTCCAGGGACACTCCTGGTTCTCCTTCCAGCAAGGTTCATCTCCCTCATACACTTCCTGGAACACAGACACATTCCCAGTCAGCCACTTCTCCAGTAATGTTACATGTGATAGGCTCATCTCCTCCTCAGTAAATATACAGATTTTAAAAAGTTGTCAGGACCTTCTCCTGCCCCTAATAATAACAGTAGGAGCGGGGAAAGTTGTGTATTAAGGTGGGGGGGAAAAGGCATTTTTGAAAGAATATGAGTAACTTAGCCAATTTGCATACACAACAGGAAGGTTAACTAGTATTCCACAAGATAAAGCTTAGCGTTATCTCGTAGCTGTGTGGTTGGAGTCGTGTGTGTACCTTCTTCCAGATGGGAACGCTTGCCTTCAGGGTGTCTATGCAGAACTGCACGGCCTCCAGAGAGTCGCGGCGGTGAGGGGAGGAGATGCCGATGATCACGCTGGCCTCCGTCACTGGCACCACCCTGGACACCATACCACACTGAGTATAACTAACACCACCCTGGACACCATACCACACTGAGCATAACTAACACCACCCTGGACACCATAAGACACTGAGCATAACTAACACCACCCTGGACACCATAAGACACTGAGCATAACTAACACCACCCTGGACACCATACCACACTGAGCATAACTAACACCACCCTGGACACCATACCACACTGAGCATAACTAACACCACCCTGGACACCATACCACACTGAGCATAACTAACACCACCCTGGACACCATGCTCAGGACAACTAACCCCACACTGTGAACCATCCTCTCTAGCTCACCCCAGTCTGTGGTACACACAGATGTGTCGGACCGTTGGCCATCTTGTACGTATTTCCTTGCAGATCTTCCGGATCTCTGATTGGGCCATGGGAGCGTACGCCTCATACTCCAGCTGCACCACCTTCTTCCCCTCAAAACTGTCCCTGGTTGTCCCTGGAAACAAGGTGACACGGCAGAGTGACCCTACATGTCATAGCAGAGTGGCTCCCCAAACCCTTCATGTTAGCAGAGCGGCCCACGCAACAACCCACCGATGAAAATGGATATGGCTCCACAGGAGGGGCATGTCACAGCCTGGCTCACCTCCTCCAGACACAGCTGCTGATGGGTCAGCTGCACCTCATCTCTGGCCTCCCCTCCACTCTCACACATACCTGGAGACACAAGTGTCTTTGTCACTGTTCTAGGGTTTGTTTTTCTTACTTGCCATCTATTTCTAAATGTTTTAGACCTGGTGGATATGCTAGTAGTTCAATAGTACTATTATATGCGCGTTGGATTTCCTACTGGGGTTAACTCTTTATCCTCCGCTTAACGGCGGAATGACAGCGACCTCGTCTCCGTTTTTCAGGCTCACGAGCTGGCACCCAATAGTCACGTACTCCTGACTCACAGCCAGCACAATCTGCTCCCGCACCGCAGACAGTCTGTTACGACAAAACATGTTCAAAAGATCCAGAACACAGTATGAACTGTTTAAACAGAATGTCTCAAATGTAGTCACAAATTTACCGAGAGTGTCTATTCACAAGCTCCTGCCACAGCGCGAGGGTCGTCAGTTCTGGCTGGACATGGATCACTTCAGATTTTAGTCCCGTGAGATCTGCGCTTTTTGCGAAATACAACACGAGCACGGACACCTGCAATTGCGAGATCCCAAATGGGCAACAAGTACACATGCTGAATATTTCATTTCAATGGGGGAAGATTTTAGCATGCAGTTATCATTGTGCAAAGGAAATGGGGCGTACAGTATCCGTCCTAACTCACCTTAGTAGTCATGTATGCAAACGAGTTAGTAATGATAAGCTGCCATTAACTACTTTCAACGAGACCTTCAGCATATTTACTTCCTTATCTGGCGCCTCCGCCTCGCAGTCAGCTGACTGGGAGGGCGTTCAATTGCAGAGCGAATCACACAGAGGCCTCCTATATGTAATGGCGTGACTCTTTCATTCTGGTCACCTGATCTGACAGCGCCGCAGGGGTCTTTATGAGTATCTTTTTTTGTCAAAATTAAGCCACCATGTGTCCTTTTACTTACCGTAACCAACATCACTCATCTGATACATCTGAAATGTCCCGTTTTCTTTTGGTAGATGTGGGTTATTATTATTTAATGATAGCGTGAAACATCCGTGTCCTGCAAAACTGGAATTTTTAATCTAGGTCTACTTCTGGGTATAGTGTGTCAAACCAGTACTCGTAAACTGTCTAGGCTATTGTATCAATTGTAATTGGCCAATCATCGAAAACAGTTGGAACAAGTCAGTGAACGTCAATTATTACAATTATTGCAGGCTAGTTATTCCTGTTTTCCGCTGGAGGGCGCACGCATACACAGTCCACTATTACGGAGGCATCTCTATTTCTGACAAACCTGTGGGCCTTGGAACACTGTAAGAAAATGCCAGTGAGTAAGCCCAGGCACAGCCTGTAGTGAGACTTGATGCATTGGCTACTGGCTATTGACTGATGCATTCGACCGGTGTATTTGAGTTCTACTTGTCTAATGTTTGTCTGCCTCCCGTGTGATGGAGCATTTATTGATATCTCTGAATTTAGAGAGATAATTAAGTATCCTCTATTATAGAGTTCATTAGCACATAAGAAACTACACGTGGTTCTCACTTTGACTTTTTTTCATGGAACGGAGCATTATTATTAAAGTTATATTTGAATCTGATTTAACTTCAATAGCCTAACTGACATTTTTGCGCATATGGTTATTGCTGAAATGCACGTTAGTAATGTCACTCCACGTCCATAAAATCATACTGTAGGAGGTTCATGTTTTAGTAACCTAAAGCTCTCACATTCGTGTCTGTGTTTCAGCTTCGGCGCGTCTGTAGCCTACCAGAATGTCCTCAGTGCGCGCTCAGTTGGAGAAAGTTGTGTAGGTTACCTGACACAGAGGAGGAGCGGGGGACCATCTCCCCACCCCTTCCAATTTGGAGACCGCCCTCTTTAGATATTGTAGTAGAGACCCGTCTTAGAAGATTTAAAATCTGAGACCTTTTCCAGCAGTTAGAGCGTCACTGAGGATTGGCAAACTGCGCACAGAACTTCTCCGCCGTGCGTCTGAGTAGGCTACTTTGCGCTGTCAGCCGGTTGTTCAGGATGCTAAAGGCACCACATCTCTGCCAAGGCATGCTCGCGATCTTCATGTGGTTCACACACATCATGGAGGACCACAAAGCCCAAGGTGAGCTGATCTGAGGGTATAGGTTGGACCTTACTGTCCAACCATAAGTGTGCCGCTGGATACGAGGATTGGTATCTTATTTTGTGTTTATTGCAACTTATATTGGAAATTGGTCAGTGGAGCATCCAGCAAAGAGACACTTTACTGTTTCTGTATTGCATTCTGTTTGCTACATTTTCTACAAATTTTTATTAAACTAATTAAGTTTACATGGATCCATTTTGGTTATTAAAGAAGCCTGGGAATAAGAGTGAGATGTGTTGGGAATAAGATGATGTGCAGACTGATCTGGTTTCCATTCAATAGGCTACATTTTGATATTTTGCCAATGGAAATAATCTATTGAGAAATAGTAGAACAATAGTAGAACTCCAGTTGCTTGTGAGTTGTGTAGCCCAACGGAGAAGAGATTTCTCAATTCTGGCTCCGTTCCTCTCCAAGTGGGTCAATGTGCTACGGGCTGACACGGTCCGCAAGCGCGGGGCTGGTGAGTCCTCCGGGGACTGCCGCCCCACCGAGTTCTCTGGTGAAATTCCACTGCGTGCAGATTTGATTTTAATACATATCACATTTTTGGCATGGCAAATCTGCGTAGTTCCAGAATCTTAGAGCCATTTATTTGGAAAAAAGTCAAAGAATGTTTAACGATCCAAGAATCTTAGAAATAAAGAATATAACTTCGTAGATAATAGCATGACACGTTTACCGTTTATCTTCCATGCAGCCGGTAATTGTTGGGAACAGCAGGGGAAGAACGGCCGGTGCCAGGTACTGTACAAGTCCGGGATGAGTCGCGAGGTCTGTTGTCGTAGCGGTCGCCTGGGCTCCGCCTGGACCGAAGAGGACGTCCCCAACAGTACGCTCTTCCGCTGGATACTCTTCAACGGAGGTGCGCCGAACTGCATTCCATGTAAAGGTGAGGGAATTAACTGAATACAAAAAAGAGAGTGAATCAAGTCGAGGAAAGGAGTGAACTACAATTCACAGAAAGTGGACATACTTTGTGAAAACTGATATAAAACTGCTATACAACATCATAGCACATGTCATAACTGTGAATAAATCAGGTTTTGGACTGTCTGTCTCTCTGTCTCTCTGTCTCTCTCCCTGTCTGTCTGTCCCAGAGAGCTGTGCCAGTGTGGACTGTGGTCCAGGAAAGCGCTGCAAGATGAACAAGAGAAACACGCCCCGGTGTGTGTGTTCTCCGGACTGCTCCGACATAGCCTCCCAGGGGCCTGTGTGTGGTTCTGATGGGAGGTCGTACCGGGACCAGTGCTCCCTGCTCCGGGCACGCTGTCGGAACCGTCCGGACCTGGAAGTACAGTACCGGGGCCGCTGCCGCAGTGAGTGGGCTCGCAGACTTGGCTCTGAAAAACTTTCAGATGCTTATCTGTACTGACTAGAATATCCCCAGCCAGGTCCATTCTGGTCCAACTAGATCACGCCAGGTCCAGCTAGATTCAATTAGGTTCAGCTAGGAGCAGCTATAGAAACACCCAGAATAGAACCCTCATTTGATCAGGCTGTACCTAACTGGACTTGGCTGGACTTGGGTCCAGTTAAGTCCAGCCAGGTCCAGTTACGTACAGCCTGATCAAATGAGGGTTCTTTTGCAGAGGAGGCATCAGCAGATTTATCTTATGCTCCAATATACAGTACCAGCTTTTGACTGGTCCTGTACATATGTACATTTATAATCTCATATTCCCTCCAACGTCTTCCTCAACGAGACCTGCTTCCCCCTTCTTTAGAGACGTGTCGTGGTGTGCGTTGCCGTGGCAGCTCATCATGCGTGGTGGACCAGAGTAGCAACGCCCACTGTGTGACCTGTAACACGAAATGTCCGGACGTCTCGACAGAGATGCACCTGTGTGGGAATGACGGCGTGGTGTACCCCAGTCCCTGCCACCTGCGCAAGGCCACCTGCCTGCTGGGCAGGTCCATCGGGGTGGCCTACGAGGGCAAATGCATTGGTCAGTATTCATCTGAATTCTTCTGAATTGGATGTGTCCGAACTGGAGACTGAGATCTGAGCGGTCTGTGCTGACTGTGGAACCGGTACGGTCTTTTCTGTGCATGTCTCGGTTAGACGCATGACAGCGGACAGTAATGGTGTGTGCGCGGGTGTGTACAGATTTACATTTAGTCATTTAGCAGACGCTCTTATCCAGAGCGACTTACAGTAAGTACAGGGACATTCTCCCCGAGGCAAGTAGGTTGATGTGCCTCGCCCAAGGACACAACGTCATTAAGCACGGCCGGAATCGAACCGGCAACCTTCTGATTAATAGCCCGATTCCCTAACCGCTCAGCCATCTGACCCCCCACCTTACTCCCCCAGACGCCAGGTCGTGTGCGGACATCGTGTGTCGGGGAGGTAGGCAGTGTCTGTGGGACGAGGAGAGCGGGCGTGGGCGCTGCTCCCTCTGTGAGGAGGGCTGTGGAGAGGGGCGCCCCGGAGAGACAGTGTGTGCCAGTGACAACAACACCTACCCCAGTGAGTGTGCCATGAGGCAGGCTGCCTGCGCCCTGGGACGCCCCCTGGAGGTCAAACACTCGGGATCCTGCAATTGTGAGTAGAGGGGAAAGAGGAGTTTCCACCAGGTCCAGGTTAGGGTTCATTGTGCCAGGGTTACTTTAAGGAGGATGTGTTTCTTTTGAACAAATCGAGCAGGACACACCAGATGAGGTGGGGTGGGGGGGTTCTCTCTCACTGGCTGGAGTCTGTCTCCTCCCTTTCTCCTACTTTCTTTCTAATCCACCCCCCTCTGTCCAATGCTTTACGCTCTCTTTTCCTGTCCATGGTCTCACTCTCTGTGCCCCATGGATTTGACTAGGAGCCATGTGTTGAATGCCAGTTGTGTCTTGGCTGGAATGAACGGTGCTGTGGCTGTGATGATCCTCTGGCTTGTGAGGGAGTCCTGGAGACAGGAAACTTAGGTTACTTTGATTATCCTCTTAAAGATGTTTGTTTATGTTAAATCTTTGTCAGGAAAATACCACAACAACAGGGTGGTCCTCTGTGAAACGTAGGGCATCGGACACACACAAACACACACACATACACACACAGACACACACACAAAACACTCTCCACGCAGATATTTGTATGAATCTTGTCTGTTTCCAGGCCTGCAGTAGACCTCCACCCCCCCTGCCCCCACTGCCCAGGACCTCCACCCCCCCAGCCCCCGCTGCCAAGACCTCCATGGCCACCACCCATCCCTTTCACCTCCCAGCCCTCACTGCCCAGGACTTCTTCCCACAAACCCCTAGCACCACCCCCAGCCCCCACCACCACTGTCTGGGACCTCCACCACAACCACCCAGCCCCTCCACAACCCAGCCGGGGTCCTGGAGCCCCAGACTGCCTCATACATCAGGGCTGAAGGGGACCGGGGTGGAAGGAGACCAGGGGTGGAAGGAGACCAGGGGTGGAAGGAGAGGGAACGTTGTTGTGAGAATGTAGACTGTTACTGCTGCTGGTCTATGGAGTGGGACTCCAGCTACCAGGATTTTCCTTTCTACAGCAAAGGAGTAGGAGGAAGAGGAGGAGGAAGAGGAGGAGGAAGAGGAGGAGGAAATGGGAGGAAGAGGAGAAGAAAGAGTAAAAAGAGACCGGGACTTCTGGGATTCTGTATTAAAAAAAACCTTAGTTTAACCCAGACAGCAAAAACTCTCCTACCATCCTGAATCATTTTATTGTACATAATTCTAGGACAACTATTTATTGTCTAAAGAAGAAACCAGAAATGACAGCCTTCATATATATTTCTTTATAATTCTTCGAAATGTGTTTACTGTGTATTTATAGATGTTGTCATATTATTTATACATTTACAGTGTGTGTTGGAATGTGATATAAACCTTGTTGTCCCTCACTAATATAATAGACTGTTTTCATATTGATGTGAACCAGCCAGCATTACCCCCCCCCCCCCCCCCTCTCCGTGGAAACGATGCTCCCACCCTCCCATTCTCTAATTGTACATTTGTGTACATTTAAGGCACTTGTTTTGTTTACAAACTCAAAATTTATTGAAATGATTGTCTTGTTTTCTTTTGAGTATAGACAAGTATAAACATTACGGCCTCAGCTGAGTGGGTCACATGACCCTAACCGACTTTCTAGTAGGAATTTTCTTTTTTTTAAACTTTTTTGGTGACTATCTGTTCACCATGTACTGGATAGGGGTTAAGCCCCCCTCTTCACCCTGCCCCTCTAAGGCTCAATGCTTCTCTAGGTCAAGTGTTAAACATATGGTTTGTCTCAATCATGGATGTTCATATAACTTCAGCATGAAACATTTACTATGGAAAGAAGTGCCACACCTAACCCCTTGGTATGTCTAGTTATATTATTTTGCACATAGAGATGTAGTCATAAATATAGAGTTTTGTATTTTTGAAGTGAATGTTGCAACTGCTAGTTATAATGTCTGTGCAAGCATACAAAATAAATGCATTCGGTTTTTCCTTCCTCCTGTGTCGTGTACAATATGTACATATGACATCTTGGATCAATGCTCATTTGAAGCTTGTTTTATACCTACTGAGTCAATAACAGTTTTAGAAGATTATCATTGCTTTTGTAAAAGTAACTAGGGGAAGTATTTCCCAAGTACAATGCTCACTTGTGCGTAATCACTAATCATCAACTGCAATTATGTGACAGTCCTGCAGGTGATTTAATGATTTAGTGATTTAATACCCACAGCTCTATCAGCCTATCACAGATAGAGCTGGGCTGTTGTTCTACTTACTAGCGTAGCCTATCATCCACCTGCTCCACATCTCAGGAGCAGACAGGAGAGGCCAGAGGAGGGGGAATGCTCATCTGATCAAATCTCATCGTATCAGATCGGAGCACTGTGACCGGTTCTGTGTGTAGTGGAAAACGCACACACCCACATTCACACACACACTCCTTCATTCACACACACACACACGCACACAGAGAAACAGCAGGCATAACCATGTTACGTTATGGAACTGCTGAGGTGGCCAGACTGGACTGGGAACTTTTCCCATGTCATCAGATCCTGTTCTGTCTCCCCTGACCTTGACACCATGAGGGGAGGTCACGCCACTAGATGTTTTATTTGTTGACTCATCACCTATAATACAGCAGGTCTAAACCTCTTTGTGACACACAACATACTATTCTGTATGACTCAGTGAACGTTTACTTGGCTGGTATGTTTCACAGCTGTACAACATTGAGAACATAGATCAGAGTCGTTTTGTACCTACAGGACAGAATACAGTGAGCAGTCCTGGGCATGCTGCTGACTCCAGCATCTCTCCTGAGAGTGTTATGTGCTGCCTGTGGGGACTCAGTATGTAGAGGACACTTTACTTGGCAGGGACAAGTCGAAAGCCTCCACTCTGCCAGCAGGCTATGTATGCTTTGGTCAAATGCTGAGTGGTGGACCAGGGTTCACACATGGCCCAGACCCAAACTACCCAAAGCTGCAACCCCCAGCACCCAAACTATCCCAGCACTCAAACCACTCCAGCACCCAAACTACCCCAAACCATACCAATTATTCCAGCACCCAAATTGGTGTTACTATGTCACCAGCTTGTTTACCAAACACCTAAGCTACAAGTTTTCAGATAGTAGCCTACACAATACCACATCTTACCACTCCTTTTGTAGTGTGTGCATACAGCAACGGAGGTGTTGCTACTGTGGCAAATATCCTCCCATAGCTCCTACTCTAATGTAGGTTCTCTTATAGCGTAGATCCTCATATAGTCTAAACATTCTTATGATGAAGATATTCTTATAGGGCAGTTCCTACCAAAAATGAGTCTATGGTGTAGTTCCATTATGAGTTTGATTGTCAGATATGTATGTATATAGGTGTATAAATATCTAGGTGTGTCTAGGTACACTGTAGGTGTGTATGCATTGGTGGGGGGATCTGCACTGTGTACAGGTGTGATGGAGCATGGAAGTGGAGGCATTGAAGAGAAGACTTTTTAAAGAAGATTATCGTAAGGCTGTCTGCCAGACCCTGGCTGGATAAAAGAGAGAAGAGCTTTAAAAGTTTCTGTCTTGCAGACGGCTTTGTAAAGTTGTTCAGACATGGTCTAAGTTTCCAGATTAATCCTCAGTGTTCATCTGTCTGCATACTAATATGGGTCTGTCTGGGGAGATGAGGACAGAACACTGGCATGAATGGACTTCACTTCCCCCTCCTCCTCTCCGGCACAGTTTGCTCCCCAGATAGAAGGCAGACTTGTGGCTGTCAGACTGACTGAAGAGAACACCACTGTTTCATACTAGTAATTAGCTGTGCTCAGTTGCAAGAAAAGTTGTTATGAACTTTCAAAACTAAAAGGAAAGAACACAGTACTTCCTTCAAGACAAGACTCCAAGACTCCAAGACATCCAAGAAAGCCACATGTCAAAACATTCATCTCTTTTAATTTGAAGTGAATTCAGTGAACAAAAAAATCATTCTAACCCATTTAATACGTTTTGTGATGTCACCTTGACAGCAACAGATACTGACACACCATATATATTTGTACAACCCAATCAATAACCCAATCTGTGAACTTGATATCATCTGAAAGTAATGACGTCAGGATGTGTCAACTCTGTTTCTGATCTCAAATCCAGCAAACCATCCAGCAGTCAGTCAGTCAGTCAGCCAACAATCAGTCAGTCAGCCAGCCAACAGTTAGTCAGCCAGCAGTCAGTCAGCCAGCAAGCCATCTAGCTGTCAGTCAGTCAGACAGCCAGCTTTTAGTCAGTCAGTCAGACAGCCAGCAGTCAGTCAGTTAGTCAGACAGCCAGCCAACCAGCAGTCAGTAAGCCTCCTTCCCTGACTACCAAGCGCAGAAAGGCTTCTGCTGGTACACTTAGAGAGGTGGCTTAGATGCATAAGAGAAATGTATGAAAGGTATGATGTGAGTGATAAGAGAGATGATAGAGAGATGGAGGCAGACACAGAGGGTCATCCAAAGGCTAAACAATGATGCTGTGGCATGCCTATTAGTAGAATAAAAACCAATGCTCAGGCCTACAGTAAAATTGGTTCGACACAAACAAGTCATTTCAAGGGTTGGATGGTTGTAACCTTTATAGGAAGTAAATATTAAACGGTTAGCAACTCTCTGCTAATGGTTGTGGCTGCAAATCATCATGAATGTCAAAGTCCTCTAGGTCTGGGCTGACGTAGTTATTTGCATCAGAAATACATCATCATAAATTACGTCAGCTGCCCTCTGTGTTTACTCCAGCCTGGAGTACATCAGTACCCCATTAAAGTCTAATATTATGACAAGAAAAGTTTCAAGATATGTAAATGGTGCCGTTTTGGTTTGAATTAGAACCCAGCCTCTTTCATTCATCATAGCAACCAAACACAATGATAGTATTGATCAGAAGGAAGCTTTGTCCGTTTAGACTTTATTGTCCATGTTGCCAAGAGGAAGTGATGCATGAATCACATTTTACACAGAGTAGAGCTTCAGAATGCCTGGAAGCCACGTGTCTGCTAAATGACCCCACCCCCCTAGAAACACAACAACATGCAGTCAAGACTGTCTGTAACCACATGTACAGATATGCTTGCAGATACAGTATATACTGTACACATACAGTATATGTAATTATATAAAAAAGGCAGGTGAATGGACTATTAGGATATAAAAAATGTATAGAATCTATAAATAACATACATATCTACAAAAGAAGGTTGAGTGAGTGAGGGGAGTCTGGGTACTTTGCAACATGTGACTCAGGAAGTGGCGTGGGCGGTGGGGTGATGAGGTCATCATATTATCAGTGAATTGGCAAAGGTGATCGATTGATTGGCAACAATTATGACTATGCAAACGTCTGATTGGCGGCATTAGAGGCACGATAGACAAGTAGGTGTTCTGGCCCACACACTGGTACATGATCACACAAACACACACAATGGAATCGCCTGTGGCTGACAACAGAATCCAGACCCACACCAAATACACACTTACTGAGAAGCACACTCTTTACGCTGTCCAAGTGTTGTGCTGACTGCTCTATGTTCTAGAACGTTGGTGTAAGCCAACAGGAAGAAGTGACACAGCAGGGAATCTGACAGTGAGAAACAGCCAGACGTGTGTTTGTCTGTTCTACCCTGATCTTCTACTGCCAGATCCCAGTGTGCTGTCCACACACTCACACCCTGAAGCCCTGAAGTGTTAACCCTAACAACAGTAACTTGATAAAATGTTATTGGAGAAATCCTCCATGTGAAATAATATTCCAGTTATTCTAGATGGCCAGCATATGCCATGACGTGAACCCATGTGCAGCTTCTAGGGACCTCGCCGACACAAAGACCAACAATGGTGGCAAACTCACTGAAGACACGTAATCTTCCTTCAAAGTGTCAAATGTCCTTATTGCATTGGATCATCTTTGTGAGTGTGTGTGTGTGTGTGTGTATGTAACGCCTAATCCCCACCAGATGCGTCAAACCCTCTGTGACACACCGGAAGTCCTTAATTGTCAATGGGGCAGCTTTCTCAGGAGCTGCAATGATTTTCATGTAACGCATTCGTCCAACATTTTGCGTTAGTTTGCCGTACCGGTTCAAATGTGATCCCAACCTTCATTGGGATCAATTAAGTATTTAAACATTATCATAATGTTTCATTTCAAATGTTTATATATTTTTGCCACACAGTCTATTCTAAAAGTGTTAGACTGGTAAAATAATGAATAATATAACCAAAAATACTAAAACAATAACATAAAAAACCCTTATCTAAATTTTCCTTCAAGTATTTCATCATTTGTGTGGGAAATGTCTAGCTACACTTTTGCTTCCCTGTAAATTTATGTTCATTCCACCATGAAACCAAAACTGAGAACAGCCCATTCCAACTTCTCTTTGGTTTCTGCCATAATTCGTAGTATCGCAGGTACAAAAACACGGATGACATATCCAGTATAACGCATCCACATCTGTTGGGGATCAAGCGTCAGCATGTGCTTGTGCTTGCATGTGTGAGTGAGTGTTAGCTGTGGTCGTCCTGGGGGGTCCGTTGCTCTACGGTGGTTAGCCATGTCTTTGTGGTTGGTTCGCAATGGTGCTCCTAATCTGGTCCCAGTTCCCCTGCCTACCCCACAGGGGGGGGGGGGGGGGGGGGGGGTGACAACTTCCTGTGGCTCCATCTGGGATTTGTAGTTCCCAGGATAGTAATAGTGAGTAGCAGGCTCAGCCATGGTCGTAGGGACTTGTTCCCTGGTGCAGGTTCCGCAGAGTTACATGAGGGTTGGTGGTTCCTGTGGTTGAGCAGGTCCTTGGTAGTTTGGAGGGAGTGTGTTCCCCTGGAGAGGTCCAGCAGGTCCAGCAGAGCTGGTGAAGAACTCTCACACCCGGCCTGGATCCTGGTCCTTCTCCTCCAGCAGCTGGATGAGCTGGCTGAAGCTCTCCCTCACGGCCTCCATGCTGTCCACAGAGCTGCCCTCCAGAACCCAGCTCTTCCCCCTGGCCAAGGGCTCCAGCTCAAAATACTTCTTTATCTGAGGGGCAGGGGGAGGAGAGAGAGGCGAGGGAGAGAAGGGCGAGAGGAGGGAGAGAAGAGAGAGAAGAGAGAGAGGAGGGAGAGAAGAGAGAGAGCAGGGAGAGAAGAGAGAGAGGAGGGAGAGATGAGGGGGAGAAGAGAGAGAGGAGGGAGAGAAGAGAGAGAGGAGGGAGAGAAGAGAGAGAGCAGGGAGAGAAGAGAGAGAGGAGGGAGAGAAGAGAGAGAGGAGGGAGAGAAGAGAGAGAGGAGGGGGAAGCAGGGAAGGGAAGATAAAGGGGAGAGAGGGGAGATGGGGCGAGCAAGGGGAGAGAGACAAATTACTACATGTTTGGTTTGTCAGTGTATAATCATCCAGGAGCACTATGGTACGGGGAGAGAGAGAGAAATAGGGAGTAACATAAAGAATGTTCCTGTGCGTGTGTGAATGTTCCTGTGCGTGTGTAAACAGCCATACACATGCAGACATTTATGTCCTCAGTCCTGCGCTCCTTTCCTCTCTTACCCACGATGCCTTAGTAACAGGAAGATCAGCATGACTGTGTCTGGTGCCCTGCTGACCCTACCGGCTAGACAGCCTACTGACTGTTCCGTGTGTGTGTGTGTGTGTGTGTGTGTGTGTGTGTAAGTGAGAGGGAGTGAGTGAGAGAGTGTGGCTGTGTGTGTGCCCTTGAGATCCCATTTGAGGCAGAGCATGCAGCCTAATGTAATTGAGTTTCACTGGTATTTTAAACCAGTTACATTTCCTAAATTGCATGTCTGAGTGGAGAGAGTGTGTGTTTGTGTATTTAAGTGTGCGTTCCTATACGTGTGTGAAAGTTTGTCAACTGATAGAGGTGCTCCACACACTACAGATCTCATGATTGATGAATGAATGAATACACGCATGAATGAATAGGTGAATGTCCCTGTAGACCTAACACACACATTCCTGCCAGATGTATACACATACATGACCCCTCCTCCTCCACTGCCTGCCAGACAGACTGTATCCCCCGCCCCCCTCCCTTATTACAGCTCATAGGGAGTCCGAGGGCAGCTCCAGCAGACAGGGGCAGGGGTAAAATATCACCCCCACAGAGAGCAGCCTTGGTTGGGTATCAGTATCAGGAAATTCAGCTGCCCTCAGGGGCCTCCTCTGGAGGTACCATCAGCAGAAACAGAACTGAGAGTTACTGAATCACTCACTCAGGTACACATGAGAGGTTCATGATGTGACATTGTGAACACACACACACACACACACACACACACATCACCAGAGAGTTTAGAGAAGGCAACACAAGCCCATGTGGTTGAAAACTGTGTTGGACTGCCATGGTTTCTGAACATGTAATGTTAACATAACAATGTCTCCTTTCCAGCGCAGCAGTGTCTGAGTCTGTGCAGCTCTGCAGCATCAGGGAGGGGGCTCCACCCAGACAGATAATCCATCATCATTACAGTCCCCCACCTCCCTCCCCCCTAAAGTATCAGATGGATCTGTCCACCGCCGCCCCTCCCCCTGCAGACCCCCTCTAGCTCTAATGGGACCCTCCAGCACACATGTTAGATGACCCACCTATACTGACCCCAGAGGTGTGTGTGTGTGTGCGTGCGTGTTTGTGTTCCTGTGTTGCCAAGGTGGGTTAGTGAGAGTGGAGAGTATCTCAGAAGACAGATAAGATCCAGGAGTCCATGTTTCATCCAGGATTTGGAACGGTGCTTCACTGCTAGGAGATTTAGCATTTGACTGGCAGAAGAAAACAGCGCAGATTGATGCATCCTGACTGGCCAGCGTGTGTGTGTGCGTGTGTGTGTGTGTGGGGGTGCCTGTGATAGACTACTAGAGCGGATATTTAAAACCCACTCAGGATCTTTTTTTGCCATCTCTTTACAGATATACCCCGGACAATAGGCCTGTCTGATTTCACCATGACACAGACATGGTCATGCACACATACAAAAAATGAAAGCAACATATTTCATTCCATTTCCAGCCTCAGTGAAACCTCAGGTCTCAGCCTCAGCAGATCTGCAGAGAAGGATTCAGACTAAGAAGCACAGACATAGCACAGGATAAAACTGACTAAGACACCAATAAGGAGATTAATATACAGTACTTCTCCCTCTCTCTCTATGTCTCTCTCTCTCTCTATATATAGCGAGTGAGACAGACAGACAGACAGACAGACAGACAGACAGAGAGAGAGAGAGAGAGAGAGAGAGAGAGAGAGACATAGATATACATGTCTCTCTCTTTCTTGGTATCTGTCTGTCTGAATGGGAGCAGTAGGGACGCTAATACTCCATTAGGTCTAAATGACATTAGCTCATCAGACCTCCTAACGAGGGAACCAGACCTTGATGCCTTTCCTGTTTACCACAGAGCCCGGAGATCCCCCAGTCTGGTTTTTGATCTGGAACACCTGAAGCGTTCGGAGTGCTGTTAACCTGGGGGTGTCTAGCTGCTCTCAACTTACAGACTTACAGATGACTGTGGTTGATAGTGTGTGTGTGTGTGTTACCTCCTGTACGGAGCGCGCAGCAGGCTTGTCCTGGTGGTTGGCCAGGATGAGGAAGGGGAGGGTGCAGAGCTGAGGATGGTGCAGGGCAGAGTGCAGCTCCGTGCGAGCCCCCTCCATGTCGTCCTCAGACGCGGCGCTGTCCAGGACAAACACCACTCCCTGGGACCCCTGGTAGTACCTGCTCCAGTACTTCTTAATGGAGTCCGCTCCTGAGACCGCCAGAGCGGGCGGCGAGAGAGGGAGACAGACAGGTGCCATTTTGTACATTTTAATGATTAAAATATTGAGAAGGAATTATCACCTTCTGATGGACATGAGCACATACACACAAAATATACACATAGGAACACACCAACACACAAATGCACACACAAGCACTCTGCCGTAAGGAGACTTCATTTCCTTTTTTGGCTTACATACACAGCAAAGACTTTTCTCCATACAGTCAAGGAATTGTCTCCTTAAGTGGAGAAAAGTCCCCTTCACTACTAGCTGAGCTTCCAGCACAGACAGCCCTCCATCTAGAGAGGAGAGGGAGATGGAACAGGAGGCAGAGGGTGCTCTCCCCGTCCCTCACTGCCATGTCCCTCTCCCGCGGCACAGGCGGCATTCTGCACTGGAGGCAGCACAGCCGGGTGAACACACACCAGCCTCGGCACTCCAGAGAACAACACTTCTGCAAGGCTTGGTAAGAGAGAGAGAGGGGAGAGACAGAGCGAGACAGTGTGGGAGAGAGAGAGAGAGAGAGAGAGAGAGAGAGAGAGAGAGAGGAGAACAATGTAGAGGGAGGGAAAGAGAGAGGGGGAGAGAGAGTTTGGGATAGAGAGACAGACATGAAAGATTCTGGCTACCAGGGACACTCTACAGCACAGTTCAAATGAGTCTGCTTTTACGAACATATGGTTCCTTTTCTGTGCTGCAATTTGGGGGTACAAACATGTGGCCACCAAGGAACTCGTACCGGGTTTGGTTTTGGTTAGTGTGAGTGACAGACAAGGAGAAAGAGAAAGCTAACGATGGAAACAAAGAGAGTCAGAGAGACAGACAGAGAGACAGACAGAGAAACAGAGACAGAGAGAGAGACAGAGACAGAGACAGAGAGAGAGAGAGAGAGAGAGCCGTTGCAGATAAATCAGATAAACTGCCTGGCCAATGAACTGTATTACAGGCAATGAGAGAGCATCAAGCACAGAATTGTAATCAGGCAACATGTATCCTCCACAATAATGTTTCTTACTTATCATCTACAATGATGCAACATCTGTGTGCAATATGGATGAAAATGTGTTGCTGTTACATCAATGACATTTCTGGGCTGCTAAAGACCCCCTACCCCATATTTACCTATGAAGTGATCCTTCCTCATGTTTTCAACCCACCTCCCCCCTCACCTTTCAAACTTTGTTTACACATTACCCCGCCCCTCACTATGCATGTTCAGTGATGATTGGCTGTCCACAGAAGGCTCGGGAAAGACTCTCTCCCCCTCGTCCCGACCAATAGGGTGCTCGGGCTGCTCCAAGATTGAGCAAGAACTGCTGGTGATGTTATGAAGGGAAACAGCTAACAGATGAACTATTAAGTTTCAAAACTCCACAAATAATTGTGCTCCTTGCACATGTGTACTTATTAATATATTTGTTTGTTTTACCTTAATTTGAACCGAGAGGCTCCAAAAAGTTTCAAATGGAGCCCACCACACAATACAAAAACACAGCATACTATTAACACGTACATATATTTACAACATTTACTACATAAAAGTGCAAAAAGCAACAACAACAGAATCTGCTATTTAAAGCATGTGTGGGCCTCCTCCAAACCCCTGAGCTGATCGGATGGCAGCGGGGAGTTCGGTTTCTGTGAGATTCGGACCTCAAGGTGCGTATAACATAGTTCTGTTACGCACTTGAAGGAACATACCATTTGTATAACCACATCCCATCACGGGGAGTTAGGAGGCTTGTGTCACTCGAGGCGTTGCGCTGCTCTGTGTATGACTTTACAAACGAGCAGAAGGATCGGTGCCATGTGGCAGTCAGGAATAGCTGAGCGTTTCTCTGAGACAGATGACTGATACATGGGTTATCTATCAGCAGTGAAGTGGAGGGAGTGATGCTAAACTGCAACAGGTGGCTCCAGTCTAGATCCTGCCGCCTGGAGAGACATCATATCTCCATAATCAAGAGCAGACCGGAGCTAATCAAGCATTGTTTCTTCACAACAATGGTTTACCTACATGTAACTATGTGTTATTCTGGCTTACTTCCGCAGCGTAAATGTTATTAATGTTCATGTTAGAAGGTCAGATTTGGGTCATCAATGACGTCATCAATGACGTCGTGAAATACACTACAGTGTCACCTGGATCCAAAATATCATAACACTATCCACACATGTGAATGTGTGTGTGTAGTTTCTGCTGGGACATATCATTAAGATGAATCAGTTGCTCAAGACCAGATGTTGGGAGTCTTAGTAACAGGCAGGGCTGTCTGAAGCAACACTGAGTGCTGTTCAACACTGCCACCTTCTGTTCATCTCTGACACCTCTGGCTTCATGACACCTCAGCATGACAGGACAGCAACACCCCTACAGAGACCCAGACAGAGATACGGCTCTGGGTAGAAACACCACTACCACTCGATCCATCGAGTACAGAAACACGAGTACACGACAGGACAAAACTACCACGACAGGCCTGGACAAAACTACCACGACAGGCCTGGACAAAACTACCACGACAGGCCTGGACAAAACTACCACGACAGGCCTGGACATCTCCAAAACAGTTAAACCCAGTTGGAAAAATAAATGATGGAAATGTTTGAACTCGTAGATTGTAGATTATTCATCGCAAGGGCATCTTGAATCTCAGACAGAGTGTAATCTGAGAAACATTGGGATACACTCTAATTTCCAGTTTGCATTTAAGATGTGCTGTGTCCCTGTGATGAAGCACCCACATTTTGTTTACCATATATAAATAATTTTTTAATCTCACCCTGAAATTAAAAACAGATGTTCCACCACGCTATCCCGACAGTACCTCCCATGCAGCCAAAAAATATGTGTGTCATACAGTATGTCCATTCAGTACACCACTATCCAGTACATCAGCTATGCAATGCTGCAGATGAGTAGGGCCACTACCAAAAGTCCATTTACCAGAAAACATATTGCACTACAATCACATATGGGAATAAAACACCCACCGCAATCTCCACACACCGCACACAACATGGAGGGAGGGAGAGAAAGAGAGATAGGCCTAAATGGTTTTCAGATGGTCTCCAGACTGCTTAGTATCTGAGGGGAGTTAGCTCCTTCATGGGTCTTCAGTCACCAAACACCAGCCTGGCCATACACAACCACATACCAATGACATAGACGCACAAAGGCAGAGACCACACAGAGTGACACAGACACACACAAGCCATACAGAGGGATAAACCCACACACAAATCATTCAGACAGAGACAGGAGATTGTTATATGAATACTGGAATCTGGTTTAAGCACAACCAACAAGGAAACAGCCTTCAATGCAGTGTTGGCACACTTTTTGATAAGCACAAAACTAGTTGATTTGATTGACGTAGACTGTCACTAGAGTGATACAATTCATAAAGGGAAACATTTATCATGTATTTCTCCAATAAAAATGATTTATTTTATTTTATTCAATTGTGTTAGCTACTATCTAAATGACTATACTGACAATAATAATGGCTATAATGACAATTTTAACACTACACAAACCATCATTTCAACCTTATCCTTGACAACAGAAAGTGTGAGTGGCAATGCTTTTGGATTCCTTAACTACCGATGGCATGTTGTTAACACAACACAGTTTGAATGTACAAAGCTACAAGAGCAATATGTGCTCAACACTAAGGAAAGAAAAACCACTTCTGAAAAGACTTCAAAAAGGGAGAGAGAAACAAGCAACACCCCCCCCCCCCCCCCCCCGATAGTTTTACACCAATGACGACAGCCTGCTTGGTGAGATGGAAACTGGTCTAAATGGCCACAGGGGCTGTGTGTGTGAGTAGTGACATTTGAGAGATCCGGATTCCCTTTCTGCGTGTTTGTGTGTATCCAACAGATTGCTTTCAAATGGATGGTTCATAAAAGATCAAGACAAGACGATGCGTCTCGAAGCAGGAAACGTCACTGGGTCCGCCAATGACTATCTGTTTACCATCTCCAGGCTCTAGCATTTGAAACAAGCACATGGAAAGTTCCCTCCCGTACTTCTGGGTCTTTAAGGTTTCAGATGTTTGGAGTTTGGAACTTTGAACTTTTGGACTGCGTAGAGCCCAGCACATGGAGTCATCAGTTTCCCACTACTACTGATGTAGAGAAACTAAGGCATCTCTTAGACATTCTCCACACCTACTGTTCTTGAGTGTTACATGGTTTCTGTGAGTTAAAGGAAATTTACCTCCGAGTTCCTTCACGTTCAAAATGGCATTCTGGAATGGAACGGCTTTGATGTTGAAACCTGGCGAAGAGAATGGAACATTCGTTCGTTGAATTGCTCTAAGCTGCCTACAATATTATCCACAGTTTTACATCTGTCCAGACTGTTAAGTTAACCCAACCCAACTTTGACATTCATACCCAGTAACCACTGTGTTGATACGGTGACCATGGTGTATGGAGGAGAGCTATAGGGGCACCACAGTGTGGGCTTGGTCAAGTCTCACCAGTGGTTGGGGTGATGTGTTGGTTGGTCTCGCTGCAGAGGTAGGAGAGAAGACTGCTCTTCCCTGAGCCAGTCAGGCCGATGCACACGACGTCAAACTCGGGCCTGGGGGGCGGGGGCCCTTTACAGCACAATGTCCTGAAACACTGAGGGAAAGACAGCACTACTGTAATGTGAGGCTGAAACTGTTCGTGCTTGTATCTGCCTCTAGGCAGAGGGTGTGTGTGTAGTATGTGTTGTGACATGCAGCAGTAGTATGGTACTCTGTGGTCTCTGCTGGCCTACCTATCTACCTGCCTGTCTGTCTGTCTATCATCTGTCTACCTGCCTGTCTGTCTTCCTGTCTGCGTCTCTGTACCTGCCTGCCTGGCCGCCTATCTTCCTGTCTGCCTGGCTGTCTCTGTCCGTCTCTGTCCGTGTCTGCCTAGACCACACTCTGGAGACCCGCACACGCATCTGCCCACTCCATCTGTCTCTGTTTCTGCTCTTTCCTCACCCTCCCGGAGATGTGGGACTGAGTGAGAGAAGAAACCCAGTGTCCTCTTTCCCCGTTTCCTTTCCGTCTCTCTCTCTCTCTCTCGCTCACTCCTTCTTTCTTTTCCCCTCAACCTAGTCAGCTGAGCTTTGGCCCCATGTCACACTGGAGATGCTGCACTGATGGGACATCCTGTGTGCTGGTGGGTAATGCTCCCTGTTCAGAGAGATTGATAATGCCTTAACATGCATGCACGGGGGATCGAATAACAGGAGGCCCTTACTGAAATCTACACCATGAGCAGTGTTCAGTGTCTTTAAAGAGCAGAGTATGGCCTCTGTGAGGAGCTCGTTTCAGTTGTGTTTTGTTATGTTTTTGTCACGCAAAGGGCCTCTTTTGAGCCAAACCAGACATACTGCACCCACCCCGACATTAAGATAAAAGACATAGGCTAGGTTTGCTTTCTGAGGAGAGGACAGAGGAGTAGAGAAAGGAGAGAAGAGGCAGACAGGTAACAGATGGTGTTTATTGCAATAACAGTTTGACAACTATGCCATTCTGAAGTGAAAAAATCTTGACTAGAGGAGTTCTCTAGGAAGGCTGGCCATTCTCATTTGAAATAAGGACACGCTGCTCTCTGCTGGTGATATTTAGGAACCACAGGAACCTCCCCCTCACTCATTTCCACCACTCATTGGAAAAAAGGTTGTCTAACTCCAGCTGCAGGATTCCAATACCTACTACATTGTCCAGATGCACTGCTTTGTAGTGAAACAAACAAGTTTCGCTGGCACAGATTATCCAAAGTGCCTGGCATTAATTGGAATCACATTCAGAACATCTATATACTTCTGACAAACTTGGGAAAGTACAATTATGAGCAACATATTCTTGGGAGCTAGCTGGTGTCAAACCATACAAGTCTGTTAAAGCTGTTGATCATCGGTGTAACTACCCCACACATTCCCTCAACACAGCATGGGTAGAAGAACCACAGCACACACACTTAGCCTAGGCTTTGCAGAGAAAGTAGTGAAAATAATCCCTCCCACCCCCCGCCCCTCTCACCCACCCACCCAACCAACATGCCAGGATAAGACAAACCTACTTACATTCTACAGTAAATATGATCAGACAGGAAACACATAATGACACTTTACCAGCCAGTCTAGTGAGTACTCCACCACCTCAACCACCACCACCTGTTTCCCCGTTAGAAAAACAGGTCGGGCCACCAGTTGACTAAAACAGAAAGCTTATACAGTTAGGTCCATAAATATTTGGACATTGACACAATTTTCATCATTTTGGCTCTGTATACCACCACAATGGATTTGAAATTAAACAATCAAGATGTGCTTTAAGTGCAGACTTTCAGATTTAATTTCAGGGTATTTACATCCAAATCAGGTGAACGGTGTAGGAATTACAACACATTTTATATGTGCCCCCCCCCCCTTTTTAAGGGACCAAAAATAATTGGACAAACTAACATAATCATAAATCTAATTGTCAGTTTTAATACTTGGTTGCAAATCCTTTGCAGTCAATGACAGCCTGAAGTCTGGAACCCATAGACATCACCAGACGCTGGGTTTCGTCCCTGGTGATGCTCTGCCAGGCCTCTACTGCAACTGTCTTCAGTTTCTGCTTGTTCTTGGGGCATTTTCCCTTCAGTTTTGTCTTTAGCAAGTGAAATGCATGCTCAATTGGATTTAGGTCAGGTGATTGACTTGGCCATTGCAGAACATTCCACTTCTTTGCCTTAAAAAACTCTTTGGTTGCTTTCGCAGTATGCTTTGGGTCATTGTCCATCTGCACTGTGAAGCGCCGTCCTATGAGTTCTGAAGCATTCGGCTGAATCTGAGCAGATAATATTGCCAGAAACACTTCAGAATTCATCCTACTGCTGTTGTCAGCAGTCACATCATCGATAAATACAAGGGAACCAGTTCCATTGGCAGCCATACATGCCCACGCCATAACACTATCTCCACCATGCTTCACTGATGAGGTGGTATGCTTTGGATCATGAGCAGTTCCTTCCCTTCTCCATACTCTTCTCTTCCCATCATTCTGGTACAAGTTGATCTTGGTCTCATCTGTCCATAGGATGTTGTTCCAGAACTGTACAGGGTCTTTTAGATGTTTTTTGGCAAACTCTAATCTGGTCTTCCTGTTTTTGAGACTCACCAATGGTTCACATCTTGTGGTGAACCCTCTGTATTTACTCTGGTGAAGTCTTCTCTTAATTTTTGACTTTGACACAGATACACCTACCTCCTGGAGAGTGTCCTTGATATGGCCAACTGTTGTGAAGGGGTTTTTCTTCACCAGGGAAAGAATTCTTCTGTCATCCACCACAGTTGTTTTCCGTGGTCTTCCAGGTCTTTTGGTGTTGCTGAGCTCACCAGTGCGTTCTTTCTTTTTAAGAATGTACCAAACAGTTGATTTGGCCACACCTAATGTTTTTGCTATCTCTCTGATAGGTTTGTTTTGATTTTTCAGCCTAACGATGGCTTGCTTCACTGATGGTGACAGCTCTTTGGACTTCATATTGAGAGTTGACAGCAACAGATTCCAAACACAAATACCATACTTGAAATGAACTCTAGACCTTTTATCTGCTCCTTGTCAATGAAATAACGAACTCCCATGAGGGAATAACATACACCTGGCCATGGAACAGCTGAGCAGCCAATTGTCCAATTACTTTTGGTCCCTTAAAAAGGGGGGGGGGCACATATAAAATGTATTGTAATTCCTACACCGTTCACCTGATTTGGATGTAAATACCCTGAAATTAAAGCTGAAAGTCTGCACTTAAAGCACATCTTAATTGTTTAATTTCAAATCCATTGTGGTGGTATACAGAGCCAAAATGATGAAAATTCTGTCAATGTCCAAATATTTATGGACCTAACTGTATAACAACTGCAACTGGTTAAATCTTTCAGTTACTTTCCCTTTTCTGGTTAGCTTTTGGCAGCAATATGTTCCATTTACCTCTGTATGACGGTGTGGTTCAGCATAGAGTTCTCTCTGATCCTGACATATTTACTCCCGTTCCCACCCTTGGGTGGATATTGTTTTCATGAACTCCATCCTGTTTTGAGGCTAAAGGTTGTGTTTCCCAGGAGGCTGTGGAGCTGTGCTACTGTGGGACCAACAGACTCCAATATCCTGCCATTTCAAAGTCAGGAAGTTCCTAAGTTCAGAGAGAGCGTAGTAGCCAATCTGAGAGTAGGATGTCCTATTCTATAAGATGATTTTGCTTCCGCTAAGCTTTTAATAAACAGTACGCTACATGTGAGGTTAGGGTTAGGGTTAGCGGTAGGCTACCTCACCACTGCGAAGCCTATTCCAGCTCTGCTCACCCCTGCAGAGCCACAAAGTGTATTGAGTTACGGCTGCTGTCATCCCCCTCCTCCTCTACCTGTCTCCAGGCTCATTTGTGACATCAATTTCTCAAAGCAGGCAGGCAGCTGATAAAGCCTTACATTACCATGGCAACCACAGCCCATTAACTCCTAATGATTGCCATTACCACCCCATGACACGTGGCCAGACTGCTGGACCAAAACACTAACAAGAGTACGGGAACACTTCACTCCAAAACCCTCAGGGTTACAGCACACCGAGAACCCCCACCCCCCTCTCCTCTCTCTCAGGTGCATCCACTGCAGCCCGATTGTGAGCCGGGCATGATAATAACATTCCTAAACATTTCCCCAGGCTAAACAAGCCTGGACACGTCTGCTCAGCTCTGCTATACTCTGTTCTGTTTGATAGGCTAGTTTTCTGGGCTCTGGTAGTCTACTCTGTTCTGTTTGATAGGCTTTTTTTCTGGGCTCTGGTAGTCTACTCTGTTCTGTTTGATAGGCTTGTTTTCTGGGCTCTGGTAGTCTACTCTGTTCTGTTTGATAGGCTTGTTTTCTGGGCTCTGGTAGTCTACTCTGTTCTGTTTGATAGGCTTGTTTTCTGGGCTCTGGTAGTCTACTCTGTTCTGTTTGATAGGCTAGTTTTCTGGGCTCTGGTAGTCTACTCTGCTCTGTTTGATAGGCTAGTTTTCAGGACTCTGGTAGTCTATAATCTGCTCTGTTTGATAGGCTAGTTTTCTGGGCTCTGGTAGTCTACTCTGTTCTGTTTGATAGGCTAGTTTTCTGGGCTCTGGTAGTCTACTCTGTTCTGTTTGATAGGCTAGTTTTCTGGGCTCTGGTAGTCTACTCTGTTCTGTTTGATAGGCTAGTTTTCTGGGCTCTGGTAGTCTACTCTGTTCTGTTTGATAGGCTAGTTTTCTGGGCTCTGGTAGTCTACTCTGTTCTGTTTGATAGGCTTGTTTTCTGGGCTCTGGTATCTCTTTTGGTATACTGTGCTCTGCTGTGCTCTGGGATAATGTTGTGCTTGGCTCTGTGAGCCTCCCTCTTCCTCTCGCCTGTAAACGGGTTGACCAGACATGAAATAACCACAGAGACAAGAAGAAGCAACGCCTCATGATATCAATATCTCACAGATAGACAAGGAAGGGGCGGGAATGGTTCAAATAGTTAGCAGGCTTATTGCTATGCAAGGAGCACGATGGAGAAGGTTGTAAAGATAAGGACCTCATAAGAGCCCCGTCCTTAACATGTACATGTCCTGCACACACTCATGCATAGTCCACAGGTGCTGAGTTACTCCTAAACAAGGCTAAAACGCTAAACCGGGGATATTTCCCTGGGGTGGGAAACCGAAAGACAAAGAGAGAGAAGACAAAGGACAAAGGAGTAGACATGACATTTGATCCACTGAAGCCAAAGACTTGCTGTGAGACTCTCTACATAGGCTAGAGAGTAGAGATTGATGTGGAGAACACACAGAGAGAGAGAAAGGAAACATTCACACCAGCTTAGATGAAACAACCATTTCCCTCCATACAGCCTGTCTCTGATCTACTGTTCTCCACTAATGATTATAGGCTACGTGCTGGACATCCTGTCAACAGTTAGGGTAAGTGATGAAGAAATACACTGGCAATGGTAGACTACATTACATCCTTAGTCTGTGGAAATATCTAGGCTAGTCTCTGGAAGGTTACAGCAGTCCTTAACCCTCGTGCTGCCTTCGGGTCACATGACCCAAAGGTTCATAACGAACAATTTTACCCAATACAAAAACAAATTAAAATAATTTTCTTTTAACCTTTGCAATGTGGGGGGTCTGAGACAGCCTAGCTGTTAAAAGAAAATGCTTCACTTTGTCTTTGTATGCGGTAAATTTGTCGCAATACGACGGTGGGTCACAATGACTGATGGGTCAGAATGACCCGAAGATAACACAAGGGTTAAAGCAGCCCGGCACACCGTCACCTTCAGTCATCCTTTGATGACAGCAGCCTGACATGCAACCATACACTGGACCGGAGTGTTCACCTCTCTGTTTCTGTTTGTAATGTTTAAACCATCTTGACATCTCTCACACTAACATTAACTAAACTGGAGAGACTAAAAGGGATCAAGAGGCATATTTATCTGGTGGTCTATCTACCGGTCTATCTACCACCCTCAACATACAGGGGACAACCTCTGGTGCTATCGTTCTACTTGACCAGTATCACCACACAGGAGACAAACTTAGGATGCCACCTTACCACAGCAGAATCTAACCAACTCTAACACGCCAGGCTGAATGCCAAATTGAATCGGTTAAACTCACTCCTTAGCATACAGCCATCGAGTTGCTAGCTTTTTGGTGGTGTAGCCAGCTATAGCTGCATTTAGGAAAGGTGGTCGTGGCGTGCGTGACTCAGAGGACTTTAGTTTGAACCCCAGAGTGGGCAAGTGAGGCAGAAAGCGATAGTCGATCATCATGATGACACCTGTGACATGGACATAGAACTCTGTAAACCTGGACCTCTTTAGTTTTGGGACAGGGCCTCTGTCAACCCGGACCTATTCAGTTTTAGTACTGGGTCGCTCCAGGACTGAGGGTCTGAAGGATTGGGACTGGGATTGAACCCGGGTCTGAGAATGGATCGTGTGGAACATCTGTTGGACCCTAGAGTCCAGTTTTGTGGAAAACTAAGTGAAAGGTGAAAGACAATGAGGCAAATGTCATGAGAGAGGTGACAGAGACAGTAATGCCTAATGAAGCACCTTGACAGTGGCAGGTTATGAATGCACACACCGACATTCTCCGGTTATTAGTTTGTTCAAACTGGTCAAAAGTATCACATTTTCTCCAGGTGTCAGTAGCCTACTCAGTAGAGCAACAAGCTGTGGCCAATAAACCCCAGTGGTGACATAATAAGATTATCTACAATTTTGTTATTCAATAACTCATTTTAAACACGTTATTTCGAGCAAGTGAATGAAAGAATGCGAAAAATTATGTATTAGGTGACAGCACCAACCGCTGCTTGAAAGAAGTCGGATAGGCTACATACCAGATAATCCATGAAAGTGCCCACTTCGCTGCTCCTCTTCAAAATTTATATCTGCAGTTATCCCGATGTGCTGGTCCCTGATGAACGATCTAAAAACGCTACATTCGAGTTTTACCGTAATACGCTATTTCGTTCAAAAAACACCACCTAACTAGATCCTTAGCTTATAAACTAGCAATAACAATGTCGAAAAAATGATGTCCGTGTAGACCTCGGTGTGGTATTCCGGTTAGGCTACCCGATATATAATTCCTAAACCGAGAGCAATTTATACAAAGCCAAATTCCCAAAAATGTCAAACACAGACTATCTTTGCTTGGTTTGTTTGTGGTCCCTACCTTTTGAACAACCCCCGAGTTAACACTGTCCTGCATGCAATGTTGCAGGAAATTCGTATTTAGGTGAACTGTGTAGTCAAAGATCTTGTAGTTAAGCCAAGATATCCTACTGGTCTTCCTTGAATCAACCCGTCAGTTTAAAACGTCCTTTGGTTTGATGAGTGTATTCTTAATTGTCAAGCCCTTCCTTTCAAACTCATTTGGTAGTAGGTTTAATACAATGTTGCCTTTAGTGGCGCTCGGTATACGTGTATACAAGCAGGAAGACAACCGGAAACGAGCACAAGTAGGTTATCCTGTAGTTAGTGCGTTTCCTCTTCCAATTTAAAAGAAAATGTAAATAACATTTGCTTGATTTAGTTAGAAAATATTATTATTTTATTTGACCGTTTGGAATATTTTTTTTATGATAAATTCATACAATACCATTCATACAATACCATGACAATTTCGTTTTTGATCAAAAAGAAAGAAAAAAAGGTTAGAATAGGCTAACCAAAATACATTCTAACCTAAAACCACCAAGTTATTCAAGTCAGCAAAGTACTTGCAGCAACTATTTCTCTGCTGGTAACAACTTCCGTGGCCACTACAAACAAATTGGAGACACTTTTTGGCACCGGTTACTATTAGCTTATAGACTACTCCTTAAG
Source organism: Osmerus eperlanus (assembly GCF_963692335.1). Taxonomy (NCBI): domain Eukaryota; kingdom Metazoa; phylum Chordata; class Actinopteri; order Osmeriformes; family Osmeridae; genus Osmerus; species Osmerus eperlanus. The sequence continues at coordinate 7,055,026 of NC_085031.1, forward strand.
AGAGGTTCACTACTGGAATAATTGGGCCCATGCATTATTTTTCAGACTTCCACACAATATTACAATATTCCACATATCGTCGATCTGCTGGAAGAAGATCGACGTAGCCTATTTGGTAGACCGGATACTTCTACCAAATGATTTGAAAATGCTTTTAATCGTCTATCCAGCACTAGGTCATCAACTTTATCAGACATGTTTTTTGCGTTGTTGTAGTCAAGGCTACTTGTGGAAACTGTTCAGGCTCCACCCTTCATTATTCATACCCAAGTAGGACTGGAGCTCGAGTCCGAAGCAAGAAGCATCTGGAATAGAACAAAATCTCCACTAATGTCTGTTTCATAAACTAAACAAAACGAAGTAGGCTGGCAGTTTGTACGCGTGTTCATTAGCCTATGGCTGCAACTTTAAAGGGTTAATCCTTGTTTTCCCAACTTAAGAAACTCGTATAGACAATTTGATCTTGTGGATAGAAGAACGAACAAGGAAGGTTGGTTGTCTGCTGAGTACAAAGTTCATCTACCCGTAACTGAACAACAGTAGCCAATAGATCGTCGCCGGTTGTTTGTTTTTTTACTATTTAATGTGAGCTATGGCGTTCAGGGCAAGAGTTTTGTACGACTTCAGTTCGGAAAACTCGGGAGAGATATCGATTACTGAAAACGAAGTTGTGACTTTGTACAGCGAAGAGGACATAGAGGGATGGCTGGAGGGGATGAACAGCAAGGGAGAAACGGGACTGCTTCCAGCTTCTTATGTAGAAATACTCAAAGATGGGTCTGACCTCCCGTTAAACGGTATGTCGGAGGATGGTCAGTCGGATTCATTCTCTAGTGGGTATGATTCATCGTACCAATCACAGTCAGTGAACATCACAAAAGTACCGACCCCCACCCACTCCGCCTACTTGGCGCAGCCTCCGTCTCAGCACAGCTACCAGACTACCAGCCAAGGGAGCGACGATGATTGGGATGACGACTGGGATGACAGCCCTACAGCCACAGCTGACGATCACGCTGTGCCGGGTGGCAATGCGTCCTCACCATACCGGGTGACAACCTCCTTGCCCCGGCGCGACAGCGCACTTCAACAGGCCAAGACCTCAGCTACAGTCGGCAAAAACCTTAACAGATTCTCCACCTTTGTCAAATCTGGGGGTGAAGCTTTTGTGTTGGGGGAGGCCTCTGCCTTTGTGAAGGATGGGGACAGGATCTGTGTGGTAATGGGTCAGTATGGACCTGAGTGGCAGGGGGACCCATACCCCTTCACCTGCACCATTGACGACCCCACCAAGCAGACTAAGTTTAAAGGCATGAAGAGCTACATGTCATATGGCCTGACCCCTTCCCACACTCAGACCCTGGTCAGCCGCAGGTACAAGCACTTTGACTGGCTCTATGCCCGGCTGGTGGAGCGCTTCCCTGTCATCTCAGTACCACACCTTCCAGAGAAACAGGCCACAGGACGCTTTGAGGAAGACTTCATCTCCAAGCGCCGGAAAGGCCTGATCTGGTGGATGAACCACATGACCTCGCACCCCGTCCTGGCCCGCTGCGATGTCTTCCAGCACTTCCTGACCTGCAGCAGCACGGATGAGAAGACCTGGAAGCAGGGCAAGAGGAGGGCAGAAAAGGACCAGCTGGTTGGGGCCAATTTCTTCTTGACCATCAGCACCCCGGCTGTCCCTCTGGACTGGCAAGAGACGGAGAGCAAAATCGATGGCTTTAAGACCTTTACCAAGAAGATGGAGGAGAACATCGTGGTGGTCAATGCCAACATCAATGAGTTTGCCAGGAAGCAGATAACTGGCTTCAGGAAGGAGTACCAGAAAGTGGGACAGTCCTTCCGTCTACTGGGCCAAGCCTTTGAGATGGACCAGCAGGCGTACTCTGCTGGGCTGAACCGGGCCATAGCCTACACTGGAGAGACCTATGAGGCTATAGGAGAATACTTTGCTGAACAGCCCAGGCAGGATCTAGACCCCATATCTGATCTGCTGGACCTGTACCGAGGCCACCTAACCAACTATCCTGACATTATCCATGTCCAGAAAGGTATGGATCACTTCACCTCACCCTCTTTTATGTTCTCTCTCTCTCTCTCTCTCTCTCTCTCTCTCTCTCTCTCTCTCTCTCTCTCTCTCTCTCTCTCTCTCTCTGTATCTCTCTCTCTCGCACACACATACACATACACAAATATTGTGGGCAAGAATGAGCAGAAAGTCAAGTCTGAGCTCCCTGTTTTAGTCGCTCTCCAGGTTTCTATTTTTATCAACACTACATAAGCCTTATGCTCTGCCTCTGGTTCTCTCTTCCTCTCTGTCTCTCTCACACACACACACACACACACATATGTTTTCTATTATTTTCTCCCCACGTATGCCTCTCATTTTGCATCTTAGTAACAGTTCAGTTTGTCAGTTCTGCACTACAACATTACTAGTGTTACATCTCTCTGGGAGGCAGACCTTCTCTCACCTAGGGTAGAGATCCTGCTGTCACCTGGGAAGAGGCTCAATAGGTCTGAGGAAGGCATCCCCCCATAGCTGAAGAGAATAGGAAATGAGGTTTACAGATAAGCCATTTTTGTCATGTAGGTAAAAGATACATTGCATTTTAGTATTAGCATTGTAGCAAACCAGTAGGAACACAAACTTGAACCAGGTATTCAACTTTTTAAAAGCCCTTATATTGTCAGTTCATGACTTCATACAGCACTAGGCTATATCACATTTCGGGGGCCCCTGTTGGGTGTTGCCTTGGGAATGTTGGAATGCGGAATAGAGCAGTCTCAGGATTAGGGGAGCATGGGGGGTCATATCAGACTGAGTTACAGCTACAAGTTTCCAACTGGCAAAAGAGCCACCTGAGCCAGCTTATGTTCACTAATCACAGTGGCCTCGAAGAGCAAAGTCCAGACAAGTCATTGTTATTTCTGCATCTTTGTGACTGTGTGAATACAGTACTTGTACAGTCATCTGGTTAAAATGTTGGACTTAAATGTCTGTGAAAGATGTTGCATAAAAAGCCACAGTCATGTATTCAACAATTCTATTGCTACATTAGCCTAGATATCACCCATATCTTGCTACAACTTGTTAAACTCTGAGTAATTTGTTTGCTCCACATGTTACTCACGATAACTCATTCAATGTATATTCTGCTCTGGAGAACTTCCTGAATATGTTATTCTTGGGCAAAGCTATAGAGCTTGGAAGATTATTCCCATTTAGGCCATTCATTTAGACCATGTATTCAGGTCCCAGTACAACAGCTAAACAGCTCACAGACTAATTAGCATTCAGAAGCACCAATCCCACTTAGTACTGCTAGTTTATGTACCCTTAGTATAGATAGTCCACATATTTAAATTTTAGGTATATGTTTATTGTATGCACCTTCCTGCCAAAGCAAATTCCTTGTCTGTGCAAACTTTCATGGCGAATAAATCCCATTCTGATTCTGATTCAACCTTTTCCAACCCATGCCCCCCTCCCCTCCCCCCCAGGTGCCTTGACCAAAGTGAAGGAGTGTCAGAAACAGGAAGGGGAGGGAAGCATCAATGAACGCTGCAACATCATTTCCTGCGCCACACTGGCTGAGATCCAGTACTTCCACCGTACACGCATCAGGGACTTCCGATCCCAGCTGCAGCACTACCTTCGCCAGCAAATCAGCTTCTTCCAGAAGATATCTGCCAAGCTGGAGGATGCTCTGGAGAAGTATGACCACGACCAATAGGGAGGCAATACAGAGGGACCATGTCAAATAAGGAAGCTTTAACAAAGAATAGTGATCAATAGGAGGCTATAAGGAAGGAAACAACAGGAAATGGGGTGGCATTGAATGTGACAAGAGTGTATATCAAACTTTCAACCATCAAGCTCAAAGTTCCCTCCATCTGAACTGGAGCAGACTTGGCAACCAGACAAACAGACAGTCACAGTACATGCTAACCCTCACCTCACTGAACAGGCCTTCATAAAGCTGGGTATGTTTTATGGTTGTTTGGGAGGGAGGGGGGTAGTAATCTATCTAATACTGTAAAAGTTGTGTTCTTCACCTGAATGTATTGTTTAGTATTCCATAATGGGGCTGTTCTCCACAGCACATGTTGTGACAAGATATAATCTAACACTTGTATCATGTTTCTTTGTATAGTGTAGAGGACAGAGGACAGACTTATTGGAGTTGTGGGAGAAATCAAGGATTTTCTATGTGCCTGTGTTAATCACAGTCAGTACATTAGCTATTGCTTTATTATTTGCTAATTTCCTGCATATTGTGAATAACATGAGCACATCAGGTACCTTTGATGTCTCCCACAGAGTAGTGTGAAACAGAGTAATACAGAACATATTTTCTCAGTCACACAGGAAAGCAAAAAACTTTGAATTTTTAAGTGACGTTTAACGTAACAAAGATAATATCACTAGTCTTCTGTATGTATGATGTGACCATGTATGAGTCTCAAACTGTGTTTGTGATTGTTTGAATGATTTTGAATGATTTAATTGGTGAATTAACACTACTGTGTTCCATCTGAATGGACGTGTGTGTGTAAAAGTATGTAGAGGGGGATTAATGAAGGTATTGGAACAAGTGAATAAAATGTAGGCGGTACCTCATTGTCCTATTAGTTCCTTGGCCTAGATGTTCCAGGCCTCCTGCACTGCTCTGCTGAGAGAACAGCAGGAAAAGAGAAGGCAAGTATCCCATTTCTTATTATTAGCTAGAGGAAGGCAGTTGCTGCTTACAACGCTGACATTTACTTTTTAGAGTTCCTGCAAAGGAACTCTGTACAATGTACAATAAAAAGCATTGAACTTTAATTCTGATGTTTGTCTGTTATAGAGAGATCGAAGAGGGAGTAATGTAGCCATAACCAGCCGGAGAGCCACAGGACACTCTGTCCAGTACTGTCCAGTTTAGGATTGGCCCTAACTTGTTCCATTCTCCAGATCGTGTTACTGTACCTTTAATTATTTAGACTATTGTACACCGTTCTGGTCCAGGCTGGGCCCTTGAAGTCAGCTGAGCTTGAGTTCCGTCCCATTTTAGCAAGAAGTTGGTAGTGCATTCATAGGAAGTAACCACTGGATTCACTCAAATTGTTGAGACAAAATAATGAGTGGTGTTTCTTTGTCTATCGCTCCGTCAACTAGCAGTTGCAGCAAACTTTGTCCTTTTATTGCTCCCTTCAACTTTACAATTTATAAGAGCTGAAGTTACCATTTATATCTTAAAGCCCTAAATCATTAATTGACATGTCTCTTCCAAGATGCACTAAATACAGTCTTCCTCCATTACAAAGAGCTGACCACTTAGCATTTACAGTCCATCCACTCAGGGAAATGAATGGTCCTGACATTCTAATCATCTGTGGAAGGCAGTGTGTACTGTAACTACTGACCAGAATGCATCTGGATCTGTGGTTTGTAAAGTCAGACACAGAGACAGTGTTGATCTTTGGGGTTAGGATCAAGAATGACTACACAACATCAACAAATTCATTTTACTGTTTATTAAAACTATTTACAGTGTAAACCCCCCCACAGAAAACCACCACCATTAAAAAAAGATGTAGCCAGATGGATTGCCATACACAGCTTAGCTGCGCTCCATGATTGTTTATATCAGACGATAGTGTCACTCCTCTGCCTTCATAGGACCATTTTTTCACCCTGAGGGTGGGTACAATGTACCCTGTGTTTTTGGTCATCCATTTTTGCAAGGTATTTTAAAATTGTTTTGTTTTTAATACTCTTCATTCATCCCCGATGGAGTCATAATTTAAGACCTAATTAAGTTCTGGAAGAAATAAGATAAGGTCACAGCAATATTGATGATGCTGGAGGGCGACTAACTTCTATAGTTAGCTAGTCTCAGTTCCTTCTTCTGTGCCACAATCAGGCTCTCCAGCCAGCTGACAGTGATGGGTGCAGGGTACTGCTGTGATGCAACATCTGTCACGTCAGTGTATATGAAGGTCAAACTCTGTCAGTACATATTATATATTGATTGGGAATGACAACAGACACATCTGATGACCTAATCTCCGAGTAACGGATATAGAGTGAATACACATGCAGTAGCTACAGCGAACCTCTTGGTATAATCTGGTCAAACTGGTCAACATTTATTTTATTCGTTTACGGCAATAAAAAATGAATGCCACAGGTAGAGTTTTAAGGTATAATATAGTGGCCCCTCAGCTAGTAGCCACACCAGGACAGCACACCAGGTTTACTTTGGGAAAAATGTTTTTGTATGTTGGGCACTTCATAGTGTCTGGAAGGATGTTTTCCAACAATCTCTGGTGCCTGCTGAACTCTTTATGGACATCATGTTGCGCCTTCATGTGTGGATGAGATGTGGAATTAGAACACGTGAAAGGCGTGGTAGTGGTAGGTATACTCCGGTATCAAACCCAGTACTGGTTGTATCTGAGTGTGGGGTTGGATGTGGGGGTGGGGGACCTGCGTGACTGGAGAGGGCTTCTGGGCACTACAGGTCCCCAGACCGTGACCCCAGGAACCAGGCAACCACTGTAGACCCAGGGGAAAACAGGGCTGTTGGGACAGCTGGGAACCAGGGGTGTGACCACCACAGAGGGTACAGCCACACTCCGCTCAGGCCTACCCAGGTAAGGGCTCCCATCCTGGGCTGAGATAGGCACGGCAAGCTCCTGGATGAGGCCTGACAGGGCCCGCTTCTCCCTGCGGTGGCGGAAGACCAAGATGAGCACCACCAGGATAACGATGAGGAGGAGGCAGGCAAGGAAAGGCAGGATGATAAGTAGGGGGTCGGACGCTGGCCTGGGGAGGGACTCCACCCTTATTGGAGGGGTCTTAAGCTGGGGGGTGACCCAATGCATCACTGTGGGGCCTTGGGGAACAGTGGAAGTCGTGGCATGAGTGGTTTGGTTCCCCCAGCGGTGCCTGTGTTTGTGATGGGTATGGTTCCCCCAGCGATGCAGGGTTGTGTGGTTCTTCTGTGCGGGCGTGTGAGGGTGTGTGGGAAGGAACGTATGAGAGTGCACTGTGACTCGTTTGTGACCCGGGTGCCGGGTGTTGTGAACGTTTGGTGGTAATGTCTGGTGGTACGAGACGATGGTGAACCGAAGCTCTCCCACAGCGGGCTGGACCCGCTCAGCCGTCAACAGGAACACAAATGAATCCTTTAGGGCCGTGACCCCCATGGCAGTCTTGTTGCCGTGGTGATGATGGATGAGTGTGCTGTTGCTAAGAAACTCCTCAATGGCAACACGTCCGTGCTCCACATCCCGGAAGGTGAACTCTGTAGCAGGAGGGTGTGACCCTACTCCACGAAGGTCAAAGGGCAGCTTGACCAGCTTGGCATGTTTTGGAGCGGACAGGATGCGGAAATGCGGGTTGCTGCCACTGACCGTAGCTAGCTCTGTGGCATCCAGGGTGTCCTTCCGAAGCTTATAAATGATGCCACTGGGGACTAAAACCGGCTCCCGCAGATAGATGAGTGGGCGCACCATCACCATCACTTCCTGGTTTACCAGGGTCAGGTTAAAGTCAGAGGTCATGGCAGTCACAGTGATCTCAAAGCTGTCGTTAGACGCAGCGAAGTCCGTCATGTGATAGGCTACCTGTCCAGTACGTATATCCTCCTGGCTGAATACAACCACTTCCTTGTGGCTCTTTCTCAGGTTGCCATGACGAGGAGCTGTGGTTACCGTGTACACAATGCTAGCATTGCTCCTAGTGTTTGTCTGGGCTGCCAGCTGGTCCGTGCTTAGAACTACACTGGTCTGTCCCTGTAGAAGCCCCAGACCCGTGTTGTTGAGCAGGGTGACTGTGACCACCTCCAGGTTGAACAACTTATACAGCGGCCTGTGCTTCCCGTCTGTGATGTTGAAGTAGAAGACACCAGTAGAGAGCTCCCCCTGCTGGACAAAGTGAAGCATGCCCTGGTTGACGTTAGCCTGAGAGAAGGAGGCCACAGGAGGGCCAAGACTGTCCCTGTGTCCAAGGGACAGGTAGCCACTGCTTGGCTGGCTGATCACACTGTAAATGATCTCCTCTGGAGGACAGTCTTGGTCCACCTTCACAAAAAGAGAAAAATAAGGAGAGAAAGAGAACATTTTAAATTTGCATGGAAGGAGAGAATGTCAAAGACCAGACAAGAAAAACGTGTTAAAATATTACAGATATTATGTACATTTATGTGTGTGTGTGTGTGTGTATATATATGTGTGTATGTAGATCTATGTATATATATTACAGAAAATATTGTAATATGCATCACATTCTAACCTGTAGATGTACAGATCTTATCTTCACAATTTCTCCCTTGGCCACACTAAGGCCATTAGGCCCATTCTTCAACAGGGGCGTGTGGTCATTGACAGACGTCACAGTAATATGGAATCTCTCTGCCACCACTCTACGCTCCCCCAGGGGGGGCTGTGGCTGCATCTGGCCCTCAGGACAAATCCACACCTCAAAGGAGAAGTAATCCCAAGCAGACTCAGAGTCGTCATGAACATAGGTAATCCCTGACTGGTCCAGCATGAGCTGGGAAAAGCCAGACTTGTCACCCGTCAAATTCTGGCCTCCTGCTGCAATGACGCCGTGTTGAGGAAGTGAGGTGAGGTGGTACCAGACCTGGTGGTCGCTGCGCTGAGACTCTGGAAGTTCACCCAGGAGATTGGAAGCATCCAGTTTGGACCTGTCAATAATTACTTTGCCCCCCTCTGGCACCATCGTTCCTGGGAAAAAGCAATTATCAGCACAGGTTAACGCATAACAGAGCTAGCTAATAGCCCCCAGTTTAGTTTAGCTTAGCTACTAACCTAACCTACGGCTAACCTTCAGCTCAGCTAGCCAATAGCACACAGCACAGTCTCACTGCCCTTAAATACTACACAGCTAATCATAGGTTATATTCTAACCAGACAGTGAGTCTCACCTGTATTGGCTAGTAGGACGGTGCTCTGCTGAGGAGTAGAGTGGTCATATGAGATGTGAATGTGGAAGATGGTGGGGTGAAGCAAGGCAGGAGGGGAAGACACAGAGAAGGTGAAGGAGTCTGAGGATGTCCATCCCACAGACTCAGGGTGCGTCTGGTGGTAACTTAGCACTCCCTTGTTAATCTGAGAGAGAGAGAGAGAGAGAGAGAGAGAGAGAGAGAGAGAGAGAGAGAGAGAGAGAGAGAGAGAGTAAAATAGACGGGATAATCGTGATTGTCAGGTGGTAGGAGAAAAGTGAATAACTGCATTCCACAAGGCCACGTTATTTGTACAAGGACAGGCAGACAGTTGCCTTTACCATGCTCTGAGTGAAGGTGTTGACCACCAAAGTGGTGTTGTCCATGGTCCTGAGAAGACGGCCCAGCTTTGGAGGGCTTGTCACCCTGAACACAACACTGTGGTTCCCTCTCATCTCCCCATTGGCATTGGTTACAACCAGGAGGTCCTTCTGAGAGATGGTCGTCACAGAGCCTGACAGAAAATTACAGGATTTATTTCATAACTCTGTGACTAGACAATGAAGGATAGTGTGTGTGTGTGTATGTGTGATCTGGTTTGACCTGGGAACACTTGTAGGGCCTGGTTTCTCAGCATGGTCAGGACTAGGGTGCGGGCCACTGTGCTAAAGATCTCACGTGGGGCAAAGTTCACCCCGTCGTTGACCTGGAAGTGAAAACCTCCTGACGAGGCACCTGTTCAGAGAGGAACACTCTCAGTCCTGCTGGTCAGTGCTTTGCATCTGTGTGTGTGAGCGGGTGAGTATTTGCATATTAGTCTGTTATCATCTCACCACTATGTACAAACATCAGCTGCCCTCTGAGAATGTGAGCCTGGGTGAAGTTCAGGATGTGCCTGAAGGGGGCGTTCTTCAGAGCCAGGTGTCCATTGCTGGGCGGGGTCACAATGAACTCCAGACTCTCAGGCTCAGAGTCCCTGTCCTCAGCACTCAGGTCGTCCACACTTATCTCTGTTACGGAGCCCACCCACACCTGGCCACAGTGGGGTGAAACGATGCAAGTTAAGAGTCTCTGTCACAGAACCCCCTCAAACCTGTCTTGAGCTCAGAGGAGCAGAAATGTTCAATAATCTTCTTTATTCCTCACCTTCCTTCATCTCCTATCAGATATTTATTACAATTTCCGAGTAGTGAGTGGTAGTGATTGAGGGGAAGAATGTTGGAGTGGGGAAAGGTCTTGGCATGCACCTCTAGACTACACTTCACCTATTCAGGAAACCCTAACCCTTGATAATGATCTCAGTGTTGTGGCAGGTGGACCCCTAACAAACACCAAGAGCAAATCAACATCTACCCACTCTGAGGATCCGATTGGTTGTCACAATAGGGGGCTGGTTGTTGACAGGGGTGATGTTTACAAACACGGTGCAAGGGAGACTGTGCTTCCCGAGTTCAGAGCTGTTAGCTACGAGGGTGAAGTTGTCTCTCAAGGTGTCACTGCCGTCATGGATGTAGTAGATGTCCTCTTGCTCCACCTGAATCCCCAGAAAAAAAACACACCAGGAAAAAAATGGACTGCCCATTTTCAATCATCTGCCCATCCATGTAAGATGAACAGAACCTTCCAGAAACGCCTGTAAAGTAATCTACCGTATGCCTACATTTATACAGTATATAGTATGTCAAGTCTTGTTTGAGTTGTAGAAGTGACCTTGTCTTAGTTCTATTTGAGTTTGATTACAACTCTGGTATTGGTAACATAACATCAGAGACTATACATATGGAGTTTGTTGGAGAACAGTGCTGTGGTTTGTGATTAGCAGTGAACTGACCTCTCTGTGACTGAAGTAGTGGATGGGAACACCATGAAGGTGGAGATGTTCAATATGGCCATGATGTGGAGGCTCAGTTACATGGTACATGTAGTTGAGCCCAGTGAAGTGCTTGTTGGTAACTTTGATGATTGCTGAAGTTAGGGCATGAGACGACCCCTCGTCCAAGGTCATATTGGCGACCTGCAGAGGCACGAAGTAGGGGATGATGTCAACGTTCACCTTGATGTCGGTAAGCTCAGTCACCCCGTTGGTGGCATCCAATAGAAAGGAGTCATTGGTGTGGGCTGGATGTGTCTGGACATATTGCAGAAGGCCCAGGTTCACATCTTCCTGTAAGAAGGTGTGGAGAGGCTTTGCTTCTGTGCCCTGATAGGAGTCCTCTTCATGTCCCCCATTGGCTGATCTGCGCAGGAAGCCGTGTGCGGGTGCCATCTTGACTGTGAACAGGATCTCAGAGGACGGGCTGTCCTCGTGGACCACCTAACAGATCAGAGATGTGAAGTCATACGGCTGCTATACTGAGATACAGAAAGTCCTCTCCACTCACCTCCATCTCGTCTGATTGACTGTTCCTCCCCCAACTCTCAACCTCTACGTTCCTCCCTGTCTCCCTCCCTCTTTCCTCTCTATCTTTCTCCTGTCACACACTCACCTCCAGTTGTTCTTGGGAGATCTCCACTATCCTTCCCTCCTCCACCACCAGCTGCTCGTGGTGTCGCACTGTGGGGGGTCTCTGGTGACTCTCCAGGAAGACCTTGACCCCAACTCCCACATCCACAAGCACCTCCCCCACAGCAACAGTCATATTGAACCCATCCACCAGAACGTGGCTGTTATCATGGCGATACACCAACCGGCCTGCCCTCAGGTCACCCTGGGTGAATTGCTCCGCCTTCACTGCACCCTGGCTATTGTTAAAAACAAGACTGCCATGTTTAGGTGGCAGGAAGATATTGTACATCACTTCCTGTTCATCCCTGACATCCATGTTGGTGACCACGCTGAGGTTGGTGGGGAACAGCGTGGCTGCATGACCCTGTTGCACATGCACACCTGTGTTGTTCTGGACATGTACGTAGGGGTCCTGAGCCAACACCTCCAGAAGACAGGAAACGTAATGCTTCCCGTCCGACACGAACAGGACAAAGCGGCCTGAGCTGACCCCCCTGTGCAGGAACAGAACCCTACGCTCGTCCAGGTCTGCCTGGGTGAATTGGTACAGCCTGTGACTGGTATCGTTCACCAGGACCAGGTCCCCTAGAGGAATGCCACGCCTTGTGTACACCAGCTGCCCATCATCAAAGTCAGAGTCGGGGTCATGGAAATAGAGATCATCCACCGTTAGTAGCTTCTGACCCTCACGAACGACATGGAAAACGTTATCGATAATGCGCACTGGTTTCTGGTCGTTGACAAGCTGGACGGAGATATTGAACGTGTCTTGGAGTGTGTTGGTGTCCTCCTTCTTAGCAGAGTGTTTGGATTTGGACATGGCAGCAACGAACATGAACGAGTCCTCTTTAGTCTCACTGTCATCATGTACGTACATGATTCTCTCCTCTGCTATGTCCTGGTTGGTGAAGGATCCAATGTTATCATTGATAGAAGAAGAGTTGGAGAGGTTGATCCTCCTAACCCTGCCATGTTTGGGACCTCTTGTTATGGTGTAGAGGACAGTCTTGCTGCTGGCGGTCTGGATGAAGAGTCTGTCCCTGGTGATAACTTTGCTGTCCCCCTCCATGACAGACAGGCCCAGATTTAATAGCTCCATGCTGTGGCTATGATCTGCCCTGATGGTGATTCGGAACTCCTGACTTCCTGTATGAGGTCCATGCCTGGAAAATACCTGGAAAGTGAAGCCATCCTTCATGTCCTTGTGAAGTCTGCTGCCCAGCTCATACCTCACTTGATGGTCTGACACATTCTTCTGGCTGAAGGTGGAGTTTTTCTTCAAAACTTTGTGGTTTAAGACTAGATTTCCTTTCTTTGGGAGGCTTATTAGTCTGAAGAAGAGCTCACTCTCCGAAAGTTTGACCCCTTTGGAGACAACGCAGAGGTCTTGGGGGGTGATGACAACCTTCCGCACAGCGCTGACTTCCATCTTAGAATGAGTAACCCTGTAGTGTATCCAATGGACTGTGATGGGGAACACAACCTCATCTTTCACAATGGCATTGATGGTGACTTTACATCTAAACTGGTCGGAGACATTTCCAGTTTGGAGCCCATGGAAGGTGTTGAGGTACCTGGAATAAAGGGCACAGAACAGTAAAGCACACACATTCCCCCCCACACACACATTCCCACACACACGCATGCACAACCAACAAGAAAACCCACCTGATGCGCTCTTTCTCCAGCAGCTTCTGATAGAAATAGCTTGTGGGCTTCCACTCTCCGTTGGAATGAAGCCTCTGCAGCTCCCCATAGTGAGGCCCCTCCAACACATCAAAGCGCACTTCTACTGGCTGGCGAGCAAAATCAACATTGACCTGCACGGCTAAGTGGGTGGAGCTAAGGACAGCTGCCCTGCCCTGCCCTACCTCCACCCCTGTGTTGTTGACCACATGATGCTCCAGTGGCACTGCCAGGAGCCTCAGGACCACAGTGTTGCTGACCTTCTCCCCGTCACTCACTCTCAGAGCAAGTCTGGAGGTGTTCGTCCCTGTATGTACATAGCTGATCTGTTTAAGGAATGGGACAGGGTGATATAATATCAGGAAATTGAAAGAAGCACTTGTGTAAGGCCAGCTAGTAACCCGTTTGCTTCTTTCTTTTTGCCATTTTTACTCAGAATTAAAAAGCATTTTTTCAAATTCAAATTAAACTAACTTCCAGGCAATCTGTATAGTAGTTCCTATATTAGCAGTCATGTTAGCAATGCTAGGTCCAGTATCTACCTTGCCGTCTTCCAGGTCAGGCAGGGAGAAGGAGGTGATGGATGTGCCAGGGACATCTTGGTGCTCCAAGTGACCAGCATCAGAGCTGCCTAGCATGATGAAGTTCAGCTGTGTGGAGTTGGTGTCTGGGTCAGAGACCCAGAGCACATCGGTGGTGAGGGGTCGCCTGGAGTGCTCCAGCAGGGCGAATAAGTGGCCCTCGGGCAGACTGAGCTCTGGAGCATCATTAATGGGCGTCACAGTGATGTTGAACCGATGCAGTCTGTTCCCCTTCAGGTAGGAGGGTAACTGCTTCTTACTGGTGGTGAACACTGAGAACATGAAGAAGTCCTGGGCGTCCTCAGACCCACCATGGATGTACATCACTCTGCCATTCCACAGATCCAGCATGCCAAACACCCCGCCCTCCTCCTCCTCCCAGTCGGACCCGGAGCTCAGGTCCAGCTTCAGCTGCCCGTGGACCGGCTGCTCCTCCACACGGAACCGGACTTGGGACTGGCGGAGCCCCAGCTTACGCAAATCCAAATTCACCTGGGGGAGTGTGATAGTCAAGTTATGACCATTCACAATAAATTCAACCGATACAACAAATGCAACTGGAACTTTTAACTGTTAATGTGGACAAAAATGATAAGAGAGGCTGGGGTGAGGCTGAAGGAGAGAGGCTGGGATGTTAGACTGGCTCACCTTGATGTGTTTGGCCTCTAGAACAGCTATCCCTCCTTCAGCCACAACCAAGTCCTTCAGCAAAAGAAAACTGGGATAATTCTTCCTCCTGTCCCCTCCACTGTGATGGCCTGAGGTGGGAGAAACTGAGGCCAAATGGTCTGTAGGTATCGGGGTGGTTAGTGGTTCCGGAATCTTCTCTGGCTCACAGCCCACAAATACATCCTTGGTGATTGTGGCATGGGGCAAGCCAGTCACCTGAGAGTTTACCCTGATGTTCCTCAAACAGCCTTTAAAAGAACCTCCCCCTCTAAGCCACCTCCCATCCACCAACAGTAGCCCTGCGCTTCTAACCTCGGGTCGCTTTTGGTCACTAACTCCTCCCAGATAGAGTGGGCCACTAAATTGGAGGGCCTTGGGGTGTGGAGGCACTAGGCTGGTGTTGACCTCCTCTTCCCCCACCCTCAGCTGCAGGCTGTGGGACAGCAGACGAAGGCTGACTGGGTGCCAGGCCTCATCGTTAACATGTGTGAGGGAGCGGAGCTCTGTCTTGTTCCCTCCCGTTCCCACCAACAACACCAAGGCACCCTCCCAGACCTCCAGTGCCACAAACCCCCCATGCTGGGCTGAACTATAGAGGACCAGTCCATCTCCAGCACCGGCGGGGGTATGGATCTCACACTCAAACTCCCCCTCCTGTGCCACATCCCAAGGTGGCAGAGACAAGAATGCTCTAGAGCTGAAGAAGCTGATTGGATCATCATTGGTGGCAGAGAACTGCGGACTACACCCCAGGGAGACCTCGTGGACACTCTTATACCCAGAATATGACCTCAGACTGGACAGAAGGTTGTGCTGGTTGAACACCACCTCGTCCACACAGCCCCTGAATCCTGTACTGTTGTAACCTGGGTGACCTCCAGGGACGAAGGCCCTGTCCATGCCGGCCAAGCCGCCTACATAGAGCCCCCCCTGGACCCCTAGATCCAGGTCTGGCCCAGGCATGCGGAGGTTGGTGTGAGAGTGGTGGTCCACTGTCATTGTGACGTTGTGGAGGTCATGCTGTAGCTCCACGGAGTGCCAAATAAGGTCATTGAGATGCACGCCCTTCTCAGAGCGCAGAGAGCGCTCCCCCGACCCCAGGTCCAGACGCATCTAGTGGAGTTAGAACAACCATCAGAGACAGCAACCATGAACTTAATGAAAACACTGTATCAGCTACGCTCGTGGATTATGTGGTTAGAAACTGTTTTTTGGTCCAAATCATAAGGGTATAGTCAGATAAACAACAAATGTATGAAGAGAATCGTTCACCAACATGTGCATTATATGAACACACAAGTCTTTAATTGTTGTCATCATCGTCTGATAGGAAGGATTCAAAACAAACCGACAGGGAGCAAGTGTTTGAATGAGAGGATCGCACCCTTCCAAACCCAGCGCACTGAATCTGTCATTACGCTCACTGTGCCAACACTGACACAAAACCCTCCTGCCTGATTCATGAAAGAACATGTTCAGAGTGCTAATGTACACCTCCTCAATGGGGTAACCTGACGCCCCCAGTGCTGGATGCTGCCTTGGGCCATGCTGGGCATCAAACATTCCTGTGCAGTGGCCTCTTCAAGGTAGTAGTGCTGTTATGGCATGTCATGCTATGTTTTAGTGAGAAGCCTGTACATAAAGTTATAACTTAACAAGAATGAAATAGAGCATACCTCAAGACTGTGTATTTGTGTCTACATGCGCATATGAAAGATGGTGTGTCTGCCTGAAAGGTGCTTCAGTTGTGTTTGTCAACTGTGCGTGTCAGGTCTGCGTCTCTCACCTGAAGGCGCCCAGAGTGCAGTTCCAAGAACAGGAAGTCCTTTTCTCCGACAGACAGGAAGAGGATGCCGCTGGGACAGGAAGTCTTGAAGCGCACATGGAGTGACGTCTTGCTGGAGACCTCAGAAGTCTTCAGATGGACATAACTGTCTCCGTAAAAAGAGGCTCACACACAGGAAAAGCAGAACAAGTGAATCCTGATGCTGACCCCGGAGCATGTGTTAGCGTGCTTGTAGAACAAGGGTGGTTATGTTCCAGCAGACATTAAAATGATGAGTATTTATGCAATGCTGTCAGCTTCATGATAGAGTTTCAGTTACAGTAAAAGGATTACTGGATCCTTTAACACTGGGTCCATCAGGATTACAAAGATACCAGAGTCAGGTGGCTGAGCGGTTAGAGAATCGGGCTAGTAATCAGAAGGTCGCTGGTTCGATTCCCGGCCGTGCAAAATGACGTTGTGTCCTTGGGCAAGGCACTTCACCCTACTTGCCTCGGGGGAATGTCCCTGTACTTACTGTAAGTCGCTCTGGATAAGAGCGTCTGCTAAATGTAAATGTAAATACCATACACTGAGTTCTAAGCTTATTAGTGTTCATTCACCCTCCGCTCCCATCTCTTATATCAGGTGGAAAGGGTAGCCTCATTCAGGAGTCGACATGCACATGTACTACTCAGTGCAGGTGCTATGGGAGCCATTGCAGTCATTATAGGGATTAGAACTAGACCATCTTTCATGACTGAACTACAACTCATTAGAAATGGGAACTGTGTGTGCTTTCCATTGTGAAACTTGTTAGGGTTTCATTGAGTCCATTAACCTGTATTGATCCTGGCTGGAGTCACTAAGTGCCCAGTGCCAGTCTGGCATATTGGTATCAGAATTCAATTAATGACTGATAAAAGCAGTAAACAGTGACAACCATTGTGCCAGGACCCACTCTAGCAGGGCCTGATTAGGACGTCTCGTGGGGATGTTACTTAACATATCTGGAGACCTGTTCAATTAGGGACTAAAGGGATGACAACAACTCTAAAGCAAATGCAGTGACCTATAACCCTTGGAGACGTTAATGGGCCTATGGGGGTTACTTGGATTGAATTGAACCTAAATGCTGTAACTTTCTTGTAAAGGAGGAGACAGTAGTCCAGTTGTCTTTACACATTATCTACAGTCTCCCCAACCCTGGATTACATGATGTCCTCCACAACAGAATAGTCCGCTTTCACTGGTTACATCATTCTCATCCCAACTGATCTCAGAACAAGACAAACCCGTACCATTGGCTTAGTCCTGAACTGTGGCAGCACGGTGCTCATTCAGATCAAATACTTGTTGGTTCATCAATGGAAATATTTCACATTGTTTGTGAAATATTCACATAATCAATTCAAATTGAAGGGGAGGTGTGAAGACACTGGTTTTAAGGAATACACTCAGTTTGTTTGAGCAAATCTATGGAACATAAATATGTTTACAGAAGGAATTATGTTTTAAATTCACAATGGAGAGACATTTTCAAGAGAACAATGTACCCCGTTCTTTTGTTTCAGTGTCCTAATGATGTCTGAGTTCATCTCCTTGGCATGTCTCATCAGAATCCAACTTGGATTGGATTAGTATTAATCTGCCAACTGTAATGCTCATACACACATATGCATGAATGTCTAAGTAGGGTATTCTATTTATAACATTCTGTAGGCTATATTGTATTCTGTTCTGTGTATCTTTGTCGAGGATTGTTTGTGTACAATTCTGATTTGACATATTAATTATATTATACATTATATTATTATCGTTATGTAATCTGTAAACTCGAAGTTTACATGTTATTACATTTGAAAAGGGCATAATGTGCACTGACTATTCATCAGTATTTAACTCTAATCAGATGGTGGTATTGGAGAAAGAAATATAGCAGAATATATGTTGAAGAGAAAACGACAGGAGTGTCTTTTTCTGTACCTTACCTCCTAACACTTGTCGACTTGAGAGCAGCAGAATCAGCAGCTTGGTCAGGAATAATTCGTTGATCAACGAAAAGGTCCCCATCGGTTAATCATGCGTTACTTTTAGTAACGATGAAATTCAGTGTTTAAATACAAATGTATTTGTTTTTACTTTCCGAGTCGTCCCTGTTCGTCTAATACGTTCACTAACAGCGGTAGCACGTCAATCCCCATCACAGCTTTCCAACACTCTTGTCTTTCATCCACAACACATCTCTCAGTTTTGCGGTCATGCATGAGGCTACCTGTGCTGTGCGTCCAACCAGTCTGGACATCCAGTGCGTGATAGCCCCGCCCCCCGATTGACACAGATTTTCTAAAACTTGATCAACACTTTGTAAACATTTTGTGGAGAGCTGTTTAGTTCGAGTTTGTTTGTTGAAACATTTGATTTGTGCGTCTATCGAAGTTGTTTCCTGTGTTTTGGTATTATTGAAGAGTTATTGAGTGTGTTGTAATAAATTGCTTCCAAGGTGAAGTAGTTTCATATTTGACATTCGTCTCACATTCGGAAGACACTAATCCTGCCATCATGTGTGTTATTTTCTGTGTTCTTTTGGTCACAATGAACAACCTGAGATAATATGGAGATGTCTGCTCTTTTCTAGAAAAGGTTACAGAGGGGATACACACTATATCAGCCCGTTTTTTCACCTGATATAATGTGTCCCCCCGCTCCCGCGGACAGGGGATGCAAATCCTGGCGGGGATAATTGCCTTGGCACGACATCGGTAGCCCTAAACGGTCTGCGAACGCAACCACCCCCCGATCGCAACACGCGCATGGTCGTTTTACCCGGCTGGCTTTCCGCCCCGTGATTTCCACCAAACACTGGCTCCCAGTCACTTTATTAATTGTCAGTGCAGCCACTTGCCCTCCTCCCTAACTTCCCCCGTCATTCACTACAGTATGTTACTAGCCTATTGTAGCCTACATTTTTACTGTTGTATGCTACTAGGTTTAAAGATTACCACGTGTAGGCTATACAATATACAGTATTATTACTTTTATGTAGCCTATATTATTGTGCACTTATTTTACAGAAGAATTAATCACATCTTCATGAATCATAGGCCTGCATAAAAATCCAAGATCCATTAATCCCAATCATTTAATCATCTATAAAGAACCAATTTTGTGTAAGAAGTCCTGCTTCTGGAACCCCTCTTCACCCACAGTGCTCTAGACCAAATTGTATTTCCTTCCAAATAATTAGATAAGGAATGTTTTGAGTGAGGAACAGAAGTGTTCAGCTTGCAGTGGCCTCTTTACATGAACCTTTCTGTTCCTCACTCAAAACTCTCCTTCCCAACTTTTTGGGAAAGGAAAGGAAAGGTTGCAGTGGTCTCTCAATTTTTTCCGGAGCTGTAGTATCAAATGAATGGCCATGTAAAGAAGGCTGACATTTTGACCAGATATACAGCTCTGGAAAAAGTTAGACCAATGCACCTTTCTCTTTCCTTTCCAATAACGTTAAGAAAGGAACATTTTGAGTGAGAAACAGAAGTGTTCAACTTGCAGTGGCCTCTTAAATTTAACCCTTCCAATCCTAACTCAAAAATGTCCTTCTCAACGTATTTGTAAAGGAAAAGGTGCAGTGTTCTCTGATTTTTTTCCAGGGCTGTAATATCAAAAGAATGACCATGTCCAGAAGTCCAGACATTTTGTCCAGATATGGTATCAAATGAATGGCCGTGCACAGAAAGCTGACATTTTGACACTTTCACAAATGGCCTGTAGAGGGGGTTATATCATCAACACCAGAATAGCTCTCCAATGGTTTCTGAACTCCACCGCAGTTAGTATGGGGAAAAATATTATTTAAGATCCGATTTCAAAAAGTAACATCAGTTTACTGAAAATCACACACTTTCTGTTCCCTTCCCTTATGACCCAAATTAAAAATTTTAAACAGTACTATGAATGCATGTGATTGTTCAAAGGGAATGTTAGGGAGATGCTCTACCAAACGGAGGTGGTTTGAGCCAAACCATGTGATACTATTTGCAAATCAGGACCACAAGACAGGAGACTTGGCTAAATTGAACAAACTTTGAGGATCCAGTTTTTTCTCAGAACCAGGATATAAATCTAATGAGCAATTTTAACCTCTTCCAACTGTGGTTCTGCACCTCAATTAGACTTCAAAAATATAAGAATTGCTGATGACAAATAATAGATTAATGTTTAATTTTAAACTCTTAAAGTTGACCCAGGGAGTCCCTGCAGATGTATTTGTATGCTATGTAGGAGGAGAACACTATTTCTGAGTTGGTAGCGGAGGCACGGCAGGCTACATAACTCTTCTCTCTCTGAGCAGTGCTGTATAGGCACATTACCCAGAACACCCATGTCATGGCTGTATAAACACCAGCGGTGTGGAGAGAGCAGGAGGAGTAGTGGGTGGACAGATGTGTTGAACATTCATGATTATGCAACAACATTGACACAGAAATGGCACAAAGAGGTTTGGAAAAAAATATATTGTGTGTTTTGCAAACACTCATGTGTGTGTGTGTGTGTGTGTGTGTTTGTTTGTGTCGGTCTTTTACCCTTCCTGTGCTGATTTTAATTCCTCTGGTGTGGAAGGCAAGATGCCACTTGGGGATGTTGGTGTTTTCTGAAATTCTTTTGATATTTGATCTGCCTTCTCTCCTGTTCTGTCCCCTCCTCCCACTAGCCCATGTAGGCTGTGAACCAGCTGGAAAACAGAGAGGGATGTGGGTGGGGGTAGGCAAGTCTGAGAGGGAGGGGTGTGGGAGTCATAATTACCAGACTCTGGGTCTGACTCACATCCACTTTTCCTCACTTGACTGAGAGGTGGATAAGTAGAGTAGAGTGGAGTGGAGGGGAGAGAAGCACTCCTGAATAGGTGGAAGACCATTTTCACACATACAGACAAATCGATGGCTTGCTGTAATCAGCACAACAACCCAAAAAAGACACCGGAAGGAAGGCTAGGAGGAGGGGAGAGGTAGATGGTGGAGAGGGGAAAGGAGAGGTGGCAGAAGAGGAAGCGGGAAGAGGAGAGAAAAAGCATGGAATCTTTTTCTAATTAACCTCCTCCCCCTTTCTGAACTTTCTACCTCTTGCTATTGCTGGAGTGTCCGGTTTGGCCAGTCAGTCTATTGTTTTTGTCTGATTCCCTGGCAGGTTGACTGAAACACCACAGTGGTCGGCAGCAGCTGCTGTGACTCATGCTGCTTCTCGGCATTGTTCAATCCTGGAAACAACAACACCACCCCGAGGCCACGCGGGCCTGCTCAGCACGCCAGGGGAGAGGATGGTCACTGAGCAGTCATGCAGCATACACTGTGCCGTAACAGTGCAGGAACACATCCAATACACGGAGCTGAGACTCAGCTCGGATAATGTCACGGCCACGGCCCCTTTCGTGTTCAGTGTAGTCCTTGGTTTCCCCCATCCTAGTGTTCCCCTGTTGTGTCAATTATCATCACCTGCGTCTCGTCGAGGGTTTTTTGGTTCTTCTTAGTGTTGTTGCTTCCACCTGTGTCTTGATTGGTTTCATATTTAATTCCCTATTTTGTGTCCAGTCCTTATCAGTCATTGTTTCTCTGTTTCCCTGTCATGCTGTATGTGAGTATCCCTGCCGTGTTCTTGTTTGTCAAAAGTAAAGTCATGTCGTTTTGAGGTAACTTTTACATACTGTGGAATAATCTTGCTTTCAAACCTATGACAAAATGTCTCCGATAGCTGGACCTACTGGTCCACTTTGACCAGGGTCAAAGTGTTCTCTCTCATCCTCATTTCCTTTGTTT
Organism: Osmerus eperlanus; assembly: GCF_963692335.1. Lineage (NCBI taxonomy): Eukaryota > Metazoa > Chordata > Actinopteri > Osmeriformes > Osmeridae > Osmerus > Osmerus eperlanus. The sequence goes on from NC_085031.1 coordinate 7,077,003, forward strand.
CCTCTATGGCTGTGCACCTGCACATGAACAACAACACTTCAGAATTCTCCACCAGAAAAATCCACACTGAAACTAGACCACTGTAGAACGTGTTTTGGAACATTCTCAATGCTGCTCTGACGGATATGTGTGAGTGACATGGAAGCACAGAGCCAGGCAGGCCAGGAAACCAGGCTTCCCACATTGAGAAGCTCTTGTAAAAACAGAACGGTGGAGGCATGTAGCAGGCTCTGTGGAGGCGGGTAAGAGGGAGGTAGAAAACGGAGGGGGACATTGTACTGTGTGCTGAAACAAGGAGCCGGACTCCGCAGAGTTGGTGTCTAAGAATGCACAAGTATCTTTAGTCAAGACACTATAAGCAGAGTTAGTGTCTAAGTGGGACAACTGTAGTCAGGGCACAACAAACTCAGCAGAGCTGATAAGTGTCTAAATACATTAATGTGTCTGTAGTCAGAGCAAACACAGTAAAACCATACTGAGGCTATTGTTGCAGAAGGAGTGATCGTGATACTCTTAGTGGCTGGACACAATATTTGGCCTCACTGGGCCTTTGGTAAAAGGGGCAGTTTGCTCGAAAGTCCAATTGTTTACATGCTAAAGTGTCTAATTGACCGACTGATCCTATATGTTCAGGACATATAATTCCAAGGATTTACAATCCTTCCTCTGGTAGGGTTTGGGTCACCATGGTAATAGCTGGGCTAGTGTCTGGTACATACATGAGACTTATTTAGATCTTGTATGTCTTATCAGTTGTGCATATTACCTTTAAAGATTTATAGCTTAAAGATCTGGTTGGGGGGAGCTGATTTTGGTCCATGTGGGTCGGAGGGGCCGGGCTGACTCAGAGCTGTTACTGGAAGTATGTGACTCACTCACTCCCTCCTGTCTCCCACTACTCCCCACCCCCTCCTCTTCCTCCTATCTCATTCTAAAACACACAGCCCCCCATACACACAAATGGAGCCCCCCTACAAGTACACACACACACAGCCCCTCGACGCCCCCTCCCCCTTCCTGAAAACAGCATCAGACAAGGCACCAGACCATCATGCTGTGGTGAGATCACTTGTTTTCCTCAGCCTATTACTGAACACACAACCCCGCCCACCACCGCAGACCCAACCCCCCCCCCCCCCCCATCCATGAACACACACATACTTGCACAGCATTTATCTGTAAGATGTAATAACCCACCAGAACATTACCATAGTTCTTACATGGTCAGTAAATGTAATTCAATGCAAATATGTTAGCCTAAAATTCACTTGTACAACAATCGTACGACAAATGACATTAACCTCACACTTATATGTATATCTGAAGATTAATACTTTGAGCATGTGAGCGTGCATGTTTTTGTATGAATATTTGCATGCGTGTATGTATGAGTCTAATCGGGCTGTTTATAACAGGAGTCAGTTAGGCCTGGTGCCCTGGGAGTGTGGGCGGCAGCCAATCAAAAGGCTTCGACAAGGGCTCTTGCCAAGCACAAGCCGAGCCGGAAGCCATCCGCTAATTGTCTCTGTGTGTGTATGTGTTAGCGTGTGTGTGTTAAAGTATGTATGTGCGTTTGTTCAGGTAGCATTAGTGTGTGGGAGTGAATGAGGAATCAACTTGTAAGAGTTGTCAGTTTGTGCATGAACAGTGAGTAAGACCGTTTGAGGAGCAGCAGCTGTAAATGACTACCACCCACAGACGGCACATCCAGCATGCTGCTTTATACAACAGATCGTTATGTAACACGATGACCACTGTGTAGCGAAGATTGTTCCTGAGGAAGAGTTTGGCAGTCTGAAGGAATATGACTGGTCTATAGGATAAGCTTGGCTGGTCCTGAGAAAGTTTGACAGGTCCGGAGATGGGAATTGGGCTGGTCTTGAGGAAAAGTGGAGCTGGTCTTGAGGAAGTGCAGGTCTGGTCCTGATAATCTCTGAGCTGCCCCCATGCCAGCAGGGGGTTCAGGCTCAGTGAGCTCTGGAGCTCATTAATAGACCGTGTGTACACAAAAGAAGGCTTTCATGAAAACAGAGCTGGGTGTGTATATACACACCATTCAAACTTTAGACCATGCGGACATATAAAGGGAACATTCTGGGGCTTATACAATTGGTTGGATAGACAAGTCACATGGTTTATGGCACACCAGAACCCCCACATAAAACAGACAGGAAACAGATAATGTGCGAGGCAGGGCAACCTTCAGCCTTCATGCCATTTTCTAAATTGCACGGTCCACTTGTATCTTATTTCCAGTTTTTGATTCTGATTAGTTGTCTATTCTCGTCTATCTTCCTGTTCTTGATGGAAGCCAATGTGACCAATAAAATCACGCAAAAAATTCAATTTTCCCCTTGCGATCTGTGATTGGCTACTTACCCATGCCAAGCGCACGCCTCTAAGAAGATTATAGGTTGTTTTTCCCGGTTTTCAACAAGTTATTTGAATACGACTGGTCATTGTCGCTCGTTGTCATTGAAAGAGCTGTTTTGATATATCGTCAGAAAACAGTGGGCTACGATAGGCTACATCGTGTTTTCAGCACTCCGGCAAGAACACAGAAATTTGTTTTGTGATATTTGACACTTTTAATGTGGATTAACATTTTATCAAGGATTCATTTCAGTTTTTGAAACGCCTCCGACATATTTGACTTATTTTCGGATCTTTTTCATAGTCGTGGTAAGTTGTATCCCGAGGCTACATTACTTAGTTAAATGCACCTTTAAATTCGAGTTCAGTCATTGCAAAAGTGTATTGCATGTGATTTTATTTCCTTTCCGACATTGCTTGAACAGCCTCAGTTGTTTTTGCAGTCACCTACAAATTAATAGGCAATGTCTGACAGTCCATGCTGACAAATTCATTTAGGTGTAGCCTACATACAACCACATACATCAATCCAGTCTTGCAATGCACCTGTATCACTGACTAGTGTTTATGTTTCAGTTACAGTGCTGAAGCTCACTTTTACAAATTGGCAATTGTGTCAGGATCAGACTCGAGTCAGTTTCCTCTTGTTGTAACCAGCACAGACTGTTTGCGTGCTAGCACGGGATATTATGCCCTATTTTAAAGAGAACTCTTTTTGGAATATTTATCCAGCAGGCATTAGACTTGACCTGACTGATCAAAACGTAGCAGCGTAGTTGTTTTGACGTATATCCTTTGGGGTATAAAACTTGGTCTACAGGGACAACGAATAGTGCAATAGACTAGAGATCAGTGGGCCTTACAGTAACAGGTGTCCCTCTGTTCTTGCTGCTGCCTGGGGAGTAAACATTATCGGCATAATCCTTTAACAGTGTTAGGGGAGAGAGAGAAGGGTGACCAGGCTGGGTGGGGAAGACGAGGGAGATGGGGGAGGGGGGAGAAAATTAAAGATGGCAGAGAGGTAGGAGAGGAAACAGGATGTAGGAGAATAAGAGAGATGGGCCAGAAGAATTCCCAGCAGAACAGGGTTATGGTGAGGTAGACTGCATGTAGATGTATGTGTACATGTGTTTACATTAGCATAAGTTGGACATTTGCCCATGGTCCTGTCTCACCAGGACCAGCAGGTCACCATGCCGCCCACAACTCCTTATGCAGGCAAGTTCAACGCCAACCCCTACACCAACCACAGCAACAACAACCAGGAACTCCAAGGTGCTAACCTCCAGGACCTTCACCACCACAGCATTAAGCACCATCACCCCTACTCACCCCTGGAGGTCAGCTATGGGGAGATGTGCTACCATGACAACAGCCTGGTGTCAGGCTCTCTGGAGGCCCTGATCCAGCACTTGGTCCCAACTGTTGACTACTACCCTGATGTGAGTCCCATGGTCCAATCATCTGTCTGTCCCTCTCTCCCGTCCACCTGTCTGATCCCTCTTTATAACTCGTCTCTCCTGTGACCCAATCACCTGTCTGTCCCTGAAACGGGAGAGTTCATCAGACAGACTGTGTAAAGATGTTGTTTGTGTTTGAGGTTAATGTTACTTATTGTTGTTGTTTGCCAGAGGTCATACGTGTTCACCTTCCTGCTAAGCTCCCGCCTCTTCCTTCACCCATATGAGCTCATGACCCGGGTGTGTCACCTGTTCGTGGAGCAGCAGAGGTCTGGAGACCCACTCATGAATAAGGTGCAGTGGACACGCACACACACACACACACACACACACACACACACACACACACACACACACACACACACACATGCTTGCTCACCGTAGTCCACCTTATCTAATAATTACTGCCATGGTTGCAGTCATTATGGCCCTTTTATGTGTATTTTTTGAGTGGCTAAAGAGTCCAATATCCACATATTTGACCTTTTTGTGGCATAATAAATCCATATTATTATACATTCATTCCATTTTTGTATTTTATTTTGCAGATCAGGATCCGTGAGGTGGCTCCTAAGATGGTGCAGCTGCTGACAGAGTGGACGGAGACTTTCCCCTACGACTTCAGGGACGAGAGGATGATGCTCTGCCTGAGAGACATGGGGCAGCACCTGGCCAGGGGAGACCAGGTAGCAAACACTAACCACCACTCTGCACACTAAAATGATACCAAAGAAAAAGAAGACATTTTTATTCTTTGTTTATATGACTTTGAAGGCAGGCATAAGATTTATTCAATTTTCCTGTCCAACCTTTTAATTTATCGGTTGCTATCAGGATATGAAGTTTATTTCAGCAAATATAAGGAAAAAGTGCACCTCAACATTACCAACCCTGCCTTTAAGTGCTGCTGATGTGTTCCCAGTACTAGTGTTGCCTCTGTGTGTCCCCAGTACTAGTGTTGCCTCTGTGTGTCCCCAGTACTAGTGTTGCCTCTGTGTGTCTCCAGTACTAGTGTTGCCTCTGTGTGTCCCCAGTACTAGTGTTTCCTCTGTGTGTCCCCAGTACTAGTGTTGCCTCTGTGTGTCCCCAGTACTAGTGTTGCCTCTGTGTGTCCCCAGTACTAGTGTTGCCTCTGTGTGTCCCCAGTACTAGTGTTGCCTCTGTGTGTCCCCAGTACTAGTGTTGCCTCTGTGTGTCCCCAGTACTAGTGTTGCCTCTGTGTGTCCCCAGTACTAGTGTTTCCTCTGTGTGTCCCCAGTACTAGTGTTGCCTCTGTGTGTCCCCAGTACTAGTGTTGCCTCTGTGTGTCCCCAGTACTAGTGTTGCCTCTGTGTGTCCCCAGTACTAGTGTTGCCTCTGTGTGTCCCCAGTACTAGTGTTGCCTCTGTGTGTCCCCAGTACTAGTGTTGCCTCTGTGTGTCCCCAGTACTCGTGGCGAGCCATGCAGCAGCTCACCCAGCGACTGATCCGTCGACTGTCGGCGCTCGGCCAGTATGAAGAGGCTGTAGCAGCGCTGAACGCAGCCGCTTCTGAAAGACCAGCGGCCCTGAAGACCAAACAGCAGACTTCCCAGCACAGCGACATACTGAGCATATGCGATGACCCCTTCATCGTTGCCCAACAGCTCACACACATCGAACTGGTAAGAAGGAGGCAGCCTCTTACCTCTAACCCTGAAGTATCCAGGAATGAACTCATCTCTCGTCTTTGCTCTGGTTTGAGCTGTTATTCCATGTGACCTGGGCATCTTGTGTTTGTTGCCCCCTGCAGGACAGACTGAGCTTCATTGGCCCTGAGGAGTTTATCCAGACCTTTGCCATGAAGGACCCACTGGACAATCACAAGGTATGGCAGTGCATCTAGCTCCTACATGGCTCTGCTGGGCTTGTTCATTTAGCCTGTCATAAAGTACACCATTAGAGTAGGTGTCTGAAGAGCAGCATGACTCAAGATAATTAAGTGAGATCAGAATGCATCTTTAGAGTTTTACATAATAGCTCGACTGTGTGTGTGTGTGAGTCACGGTGGAAAGGCTGGGGAGATGAGGGGTGGAGAGAGAGCAGGGTGGAGAGAGAGAGCAGGGTGAAGAGAGAGAGCAGGGTGGAGAGAGAGAGCAGGGTGAAGAGAGAGAGCAGGGTGGAGAGAGAGCAGGGTGGAGAGAGAGAGCAGGGTGGAGAGAGAGAGCAGGGTGGAGAGAGAGAGCAGGGTGGAGAGAGAGCAGGGTGGAGAGAGAGAGCAGGGTGGAGAGAGAGAGCAGGGTGGAGAGAGAGAGCAGGGTGGAGAGAGAGAGCAGGGTGGAGAGAGAGCAGGGTGGAGAGAGAGAGCAGGGTGGAGAGAGAGAGCAGGGTGGAGAGAGAGAGCAGGGTGGAGAGAGAGAGCAGGGTGGAGAGAGAGAGCAGGGTGGAGAGAGAGCAGGGTGAAGAGAGAGAGCAGGGTGGAGAGAGAGAGCAGGGTGAAGAGAGAGAGCAGGGTGGAGAGAGAGAGCAGGGTGGAGAGAGAGAGCAGGGTGGAGAGAGAGAGCAGGGTGGAGAGAGAGAGCAGGGTGGAGAGAGAGCAGGGTGGAGAGAGAGAGCAGGGTGGAGAGAGAGAGCAGGGTGGAGAGAGCAGAGGAAAAGCAGGACGGAGGGGAGAGGAGCAAGGTGGAGCAGAGAGCAACACGGTGGAGAAGAGCAGGGTGGAGATGAGGAGTCATGTGGAAAGGAGAGCAGGGTTGGAGGAGCAAGGTGGAAGAAGAGGATGATCCTACATGACCAACACATTCCGCTTCAGATTTCCAACCATCAGAAAGTTATAAAAGTAAAAAACTGGAAAGTAACAGGGTTGCTTTTTTTCTTTTCTTTTTTTCTTAGAGTTTCTTCCGGAAGAGGAAAACAACCAACTTAGAAGCCTATGTAGCTTGGTTCAACAGACTCAGCTACCTGGTGGCTACTGAAATATGTATGGTGAGTATCCTCTCTATCTCTCAACTCTTATCTGTCTCTTTTGAATGCAATCTTAATAGGTGAACAAAGCCTACAACGCCTTTAACAAGCTGCTCAAACTCTCACACAAACGTCTGTATTTGATGTGTCTCTCTCACTTGCTCTCTACTTCCTTTCTTTTGTCCCCCAGCCAGTGAAGAAGAAGCACCGAGCCAGAGCCCTGGAGTTCTACATCGACGTGGCCAGAGAGTGCTTCAACATCGGCAACTTCAACTCCCTCATGGCCATCATAAGTACGCTTACATGCCAAACATCAAATATTTAATCAAATTGAATCAACATTTATTAGACACTCACCCTAACCCATCCAACCAAACCTTGATTCTCCTTCATTTCCCTGCCTTTATCCTTGTATTACTCCCGTCTGTCTCTCCCTTAATGTCTCAGCTGCGATGAACATGAGTCCTGTGTCTCGCCTGAAGAAGACTTGGAGCAAAGTCAACACAGACAAGTTTGACATTCTAGAGGTGAGGATGGAGGGTTTGGGTAACGTCGAAGGGACTTTCCAAGGAAGGTCAAATAATGATTGAATGAATGTCAAAGGTTGGCTAACATTTAGGGCTATGGATACCGTTGGCTTGCATTTAGGCCTAAGGATAGGGAAAAGGTCGGCTAGCATTTTGAGTCAGGGATATGGTCAGCTAGTGTTTCTGACTAGGGTCATGGTTAGCTAGCATTTAGTATATCATTAGGAGGCAGATACTAAAGTACCTTCTGTGTGTGCGGTCTTCTCAAGCACCAAATGGACCCCTCCAGTAACTTCAGTAACTATCGCACAGCGCTCCGTGGTGCCACCCAGAGATCAGTCACGGCACACAGCAGCCAGGAGAAGGTGAGCAGACACACTCACCCTCACTGGTTTAAACTACAAGAGACAATGAGTTTACTGCCGCTTGTCAAAAGGGACAGTGCCTACATCAATTCACACCCTAATACACACAGGCCATGATCCACATGACTTGTGGCTAGTGTTCAGTGAATTATTCAAATCTCCCCTCTAACAGTTGGCTATGACTGTTTTTCAGATTGTAATCCCATTCTTCAGCCTACTTATCAAAGATATCTACTTCCTCAATGAGGGCTGTGCCACCAGACTACCCAACGGACACATCAATTTTGAGGTGTGTTTCTAATAGCCAGCTGCAATATATAAAATTCATGGTCGTTAGCGCCAACGTGTGTGTCTGTGTGTCTGTGTGTGTGTGTGTGTGTGTGTGTGTGTGTGAGAATGTGCTTACACGTGTTTTGTTTATCAGAAACTGTGGGAGCTGGCCAAGCAGGTGAATGAGCTCCTGGTGTGGCGTCAGGTGGTGTGTCCGTTTGAAAGAGACCGCAGGATCCTGCAGTACCTCGTCACCTCCCCCATCTTCACTGAGGATGGTAAGCACACAGGGTCACCTCCCCCATCTTCACTGAGGATGGTAAGCACACAGGGTCACCTCCCCCATCTTCACTGAGGATGGTAAGCACACAGGGTCACCTCCCCCATCTTCACTGAGGATGGTAAGCACACAGGGACAACTGGTCTATGGTCCACGCCATGTCAGTGGAGAGGCATTGTCAGATGAATGCTTGTTTTAGTCTGGGTTAGGATGAGGTCTTTCAGTCATCGGACGACGAACGGGTCAAACATGCAGTTCTTCTTGTGAATGGATGTTTTGATGTGCATCACTATACAACGGTTAGTTCCAACTATATGTGTTTCAATAATACATGTTGCTTGTGTTTCTCCAGGGCTTCATCTGGCATCCTATGAGTGTGAAGGACCAGAGAACCCCATGGAAAAGGACAGTCGCAGATCCCTTAGGTGATGACCATGGCATACTGTCGTGTCTTCCCCTCACTTGCACAATCATTACTGTCATTGGACTGTAACTTAATTCACATCTTTTGCACTTGTTTCTCAATACAGGTCCTCCCTGATGCACAGGTAACGGGAGACACGCTCATAAGAGACATTGGGTGCCTTTCATTCCAAAAGGTTGTTTCCCCCCCACTCACCTTAGTCCGCTGTCCCTCTTAGACCGGAGGTGACTAGGCCTGTCTGGGTATACTAATCGCTCCCTGTGTCCACCATGGCACAGTTCACTCCTGTTCATGCCTCAGCGACAGTGATCCAGATCTGAGAGGACTGTCTGAGCTCAGAGAGAGGTTGTGGTGCCCTCTAGTGGTAGTAAGGTGAGTCAGGTATTCAAGACATCAAAGTTTGTATCGGAACATTTATCTGTTCTTGTATCGATGTTACAAACAGAGAAAGTATTGGAAATTTAATGGAGAACAAGACTGGTAATAATATTAATACACATCTGAAACACTTGTGGGATTATGAGGCAATATAATTCCACATGTAAGGAAAGTTAAATCGAGCACACCCATATGTCAGATATCCTAAATGTGGATTTGTCAATTACTTAATTTACAATTTTAAATATTGTCTCCTCTGTCCAATCCAAACACTATTCATATGCTACAGTAGCGGAAATGAACCCTATCGACCATGTAGATTTACTCACTGAATTAATTTGTCTATAAATGTCTTGCATCAGCCTCATACATGAAAGTATTTCACCAGTTATTTTTTATTTTAGATTAGATCAACAAGGGTTAGGATTAGACTGTAGAGTATGGAACAATATAAAGAAGGTTTTTCTGCCAAGCAAAGAACCTGCTAGAAAAGCAATCAAAAAATGTCTGTCCAAATATGGTCAGACATTAGAAAATGTAACCAGTTGATAGGTCTCTGACGAATATAAACCTCCCAGAAAATGACAGTGGACATAGTTAAACTGTGCACAGACCTCGTCTTCAACGCTGTTGAATATAAGGGACTCCGGGTTGAAGGTGGAGCATGAAGGTGGAGCAGCCCATTTGGGGGATCAGGACTTGGGCTACTACAGTGTTTTTCTACAGGAGGATTGGAATATTTCTTGCGTTATTTTTCCAATTTTTGTTGTAAAGCATGTGGCGTATCACAAACGTATTTGTGGTGAGCTAGCTCTGTGCTTATACAATGTAAGCTACTCTTTGTTACTAAAATAGTCTATTTTTGATGTTTATTTTTTGTATGTCGGGAATAACGTAACCAATGGCTTGTACAAACATGACAGAAATACCTCTATGTTAACTAACTCAGTCAAACTGTTTTCCTCTTGCTGTCCTTTACAGTTTTGTTTATTTTGCTGAACATTTTGTATAAAGTTTCCATTTTGTACTTTGTTTTTAATGTATTTTTATCGAAACTCAGTGTTTCGAAATAATCATATAACACGAATGGCATAACAAGCCATTAATCATCGGTTTGATTACCGGTATTCCACATCCTTTATGCTGGTATCTGCAAAAACAGAAAAATACTCATATTTTGGATGTCAGAACCAGATAACAGGAATATGCTTGGTTTCTGTAGTTTTATTTTGGAATAATAAAGGCAAAAGGATGGGGAAACGGAACAGAGAAATGGTAAAGCCAGGAGAGTTGAGGAGAATGGGACAGTGTGTGTGCCTTCTTGTGCGTGGGCTTGGTATGTTTGTGTCCGTGTGTGTGAGGCTTGAGGCCTGAGCAGGTGTGAGGTGAGCGGCTCACTGGGGTTGTCAGGTGCCTGACCACGTTGGGCAGGCGTGCCTTTCCGCCTCGTCAGGGTTGTCAGGGCACATCACAGCCCTGTCTGTCACACTCTGGGGTCCCACACGCCTGGCCGCAGGGCCATGACTAACTACACAACGTCTTCAACGCAACACACACCACTCTCGCTGGATCCTTTTGTCATAACCAAACAGAGAATGTCTGCACTTCTCAATCGGCATGGGTTTGTGGGTTTCCATTTAATCGAGTAGTCCAGTGAACAGAGAAAATGCTACAATAGTAGCTTGGATATAAAAAAATTGCAGGTTTGTGCAGGATATCCAGTGTTGCAATTCTGACTTGCCAGTCAGTAGGCTGGGGGGGGTATATAATATATTTCCTGTTCATGCTAGTTTTCATGTACTTAATAACGTTCAGATTTTAGTAAAATATTTGGAATTTAAACATTAGAATTTTATTGAGGCAATATGCATATTAGAGACCACACATACACTCAGATACATATAGTCCTCCCTCCGCAAATGGAGTTAAAAAATATTTTAACTTTTGAACTCCCCATGCTGTAGACAGGCTCACTGACCTTTCTCAACAGTGTTACAGTCAAGCTAGGTTTGTGTCCAGGGTCGCATGAAGTTCAAATGTCCTGCTCTTCTCTCATTTGTCTTTATTTTCCTCCTTTCCCCCACTCCTTTTCACCCCTCTCGTTCAGGGTCAGAGAGCAGAGCCGCAGAGGTCAGATGTAGTTCACAGTCTCTAAAGCCTGTCACCCGTGACCTGGCTGTAAACACACACACAAACACACACACATACCAGGAGAGGGTTTACTAGGTAGATGAACACACACACACATACATTTTACAAGAAGGCTGTAAACCTTTGGGAGGCAGAACAGAAATTGGAGGGCAAGAAGAAGGGCCAGGGAAGAGCTGATCTGACCCTGTGTAACACCCACAGGGCACAGAGAGGCCAGGGAAGAGCTGATCTGGCCAGCATTGTGGCCCAGAATGGGCTAAATCATTGATTTATTGACCTAAACCCAATTAAGTTGTAAACTAAACCCATCCGGCTTTTTTTCTTCTGAGCTATGCACACACCCACATACACACTGACAAATACACACAGATACACTCACACACAATGACCATCTATAACCTCTCATTCACCTTTTCAACATGAGATGCCACTGGGTCCGGATAAGAGCCCAAGAGTAGGCAACACCCTGCTGCTAGGTTGGGGTGATGTTCAGTTGAAGTTTGGGTCAGGGGGTGAAGGGGTTGACTTAGTTCAGAGGGTAAGTTTGCGAAAGTAGGGAGAGGGCAAACTAAGTTTAGCCCTGGTTTTTGGGTGGGGTAGCACGGGGGGGGGGGGGGGGGGGGCATTTTTGGGGGGTGGTTGTTGGCTGCCAGATTATGTATATGTATACAGGATGATTTTGAGCACACCCAGTTGTACTCGACTCATCACACTCTCTGTCACAATCACTTATTTGTTCAAAACAGTTTGTGCCAATAATGAATACAGCAGAGCTTAGAAGAATCTTGCCTCAAATCACATTTAACGGTTGAATAGAATTACATCAGCAATCAGAGTTTATACTGGCAGTACATTTAAATGTATTTAGCCTTTAGTCTTATCCTAGTTTTGACAAAAATGCTGTTTAGACTTAGTTACATTTTTGCATTTGTTTGATAATAGGTATTATTAAATACATATTCATGACTCATTAACTTATTCATAGGAAATACATATTTATATGAAAATGAAAGATTGCTTATTGAATGAGTTCAAGGTCAATGCTAGTTTGTGGGTATCAGTGGCTATATTGATGGGTAGGTTGATAGGTTGTCGGGAACTTCTAATGTAACAGGTGATAGTAAATTTGCTATATAATGAACATACCAAGGCACCGTTCCCTGACTTGAACTTTTTTGTTCTCACATTTTCATAAACCAAAAGGATATTTTTTTTCTCGTTTTGGATACATAAAGGCGTTCACAATACACAGTCTTTTACAAACCCACACATCACTCACACTTGTCTTCATGTCTTTTTTCTTATTGTATTTACTTGTATTCAACCACAAATACTTACACACCACCTCTCCAAGCTTACAACACCCCTAATCTTATGCTGGCTGTCTGGTTGCTTTCAGCACCATCTCCACAGTTTCCATGGAGACAGGCCTCTGGCAGCCAATCCTGGCAACCCCTGTACCGGGCATGACCAATGGGATTTGGAGATGAGGCGGCCCTAAAGCTGGGGGGCGGGCAGCACGGTGACACACACTTCGGCAACGTGGGCATCTGACAATGTGACGGCCATTTCCGGCTTCTTTCCGAATACAGATAAAAAGAGTCATCACATTGCATTGTGTCAAATAGTGAACAATCCTACTTGTCATGTTTATCTGTATCCATGAACCAACTATGACGGGCTGAAACAAAACAACCCCCACTCCAATGACGTCTCTGAACTAGGCTACACAGTCAGCTGATATCATCGGACCGTTGACCATAACCAGTCATGACAACTGCTTTCACATCCCTGTCCCAGCATTAACACAGCTTTATGTTGGACGGGTTCAAGTCAACGTTGGTTGTCAACCACAATGAATGGGAGGAGTGTTGCTGGCCCCACTGCCACCTGCCTGCCATTAAAAAAAATCAGTCGTCCTGTAGGGTATAGCTGGTGACATTGTAGTGAATAGAGGACATTTCCTCACAGTGAAGTAGATGGGACACACATGGGAATGTCTTCACATGATGACATGTACGATGACCTTTGTTACTTGTTATGTTTAGGTATTTGGATACAGATATGTAGTCCCACATACACCTTCAAAATGAACACATGACTTACAGACTTTCATAAGTGTGTGAAACACAGACACACAATATACTATCTTGCTTGTATCACACATTGCGTTTTTGATCACTGAGTGACACAGACATAGAATACACAGGACGGTCATGGTGTTATGTAATGTATTAGTCTTGGGATATTTAACTTTACTGTGGTCTGACATGTTTTTCTCAAATTAAACTTTTATGTAACCAATCACTCTAACTCACATAATGGGGAAAAAAACAGCCTATTCGTTTTTTCGGTCCAATCTATGCAAACTTGATGACCTTGTACTGTAGAATCAGCAGTGACCCAAAGGACTGGGAGCACTGTGAACGGTGTATGCAGCAATTTGAGTAAAGTGAAAATAATTTGACTTGGCCAAGACTTTTGACTTCCAAGTGTTTTAGGGAACAGGCTAATCTAATTATCTGTCTAAATATGAATCGAATGCTTAATATTTATAGTTCCTCCTACTTCTGACTACTCACATCAAGAAATGCTCAGTTGGCAAAGAGTAGTTGCCTCACAAACACAAAGACTGAAGTACTGAAGTGTTATGCAGTGGAGAACACTGAGGAACTGCTGAGTAGCATCTGCTGTTTCCTTAATGTCCACAAGAGGGCGATGTATGACGATATTTAGCCTTGTCTCTCTCTGCGTAACCTGGCAAGCTTTCGTGCCATTTTAACCTAGTAACACATTTTGCTATTTACTATTTATCTAGGGAAGTATGTTGTCAGTCTGTACAACTCAGTCTGTACTGCATTGTATGTGCTTTAGGTATTGTGTGTGTCTGTGTGTATGCCAGCACCAATGATCTATTGCCATCTTGCAAGAGCTCTTGACTGTCTATAAAGTACTAGTGTGAACGTGAGTCACCACATGCCTCGATCGCCTCACTTCTCTTTGTCCAGAATACCCAAGCCCCAGGGAGCTCACATGTCCTTCAGCTTCACCAGATACCCCCGGGTCCGAAATCCCCCCGGGTCTGACACAATCTCCAAGCCTTCACCTTTAAATTGCAGACATTGTAGCTGTTGGGGGTCTATCTACTTAAATTCAAAGTTGTGTTTTGATCTTATAAATCATAAATATTTTCAGTTTGAAAACATTTCTTTGAAGAGAATCCACTTGCATTACAGCTTTGACACATCAACATTGACAAAGACATGAAGTTCAGTCAAGACACTCACGTGATGTGATTTGACTGTTTATTCAGACCATAGACATGGGAATAGGTTTGACTGTGACAGAGTGGATGTACGTAGGGAAGCGCTCCCTGCCTCTTGCATTAGCAGGCACATACGTAGAGAATGAGGCAGGAAGCAATAGAGTAAAATCCCCTGATGGATAGTACATCCAGACAACACGGGGGAGATGGGGATGGTGGAGACTGGCAGCAGCGCAGAATACTGCAGCAGTCGAGGGCGAGTGTACACAGCGATGAGTGATGTGGCGCGCTGTCCGAGTGCCATGCCTGAACTAGGCTTCGCTCATGAATGTTATTCTATAGTTGCCATGAGTGCTCCAAGAGGGATTCAAACCCTGGTCTTGCATGGTGTCAGGCTTATTTAAACATGCCATTTGGCCTATCTGGCATACACGGATACATGGAAAATTAAAATGTGCAATAAACCAAACAAAAATATGAATTCATTATATCACGTTAGTCTGTGAGTAATGTGTGACATAATAGCTTTGTCAAACATGTCAAGTTGCCCATTAGTCACAGTACAGTTTGTGCTCAAAGTTGTGGAAAGCATTTTTAAGAACTTTATTGTAACCCTGGTTGTCCTGAACATAATTCATTAGATGCTTCCATAATATGATAGCCTATGAGGCATATAAATGCGTAAACAGGCATTCCAGACATGGACCAGTGCTTTACATTCCAAATGACAGAGTAAAGGCAGAATTTAAGAGAATGTGCACGCGGTCGGCCCAGACTGAAATAATTCCAGCAGTGGCATTTTTAAATGGAGCAATTACTGTAAAGAGATTTGCAACACATGGCTTTAACAGGACTGCGTCTTTAGCATGGGGAGACTTGAGCTGAGGCAGGGATCAGTAGGGATTGTGTAGCATTAAAGTAGCTCAAGAAACCACAGCAATAAAAACACATGCATGGTCAAACTGCATACTTCCTGTGTATTTTAAAGCTTTTTCAGTATGGGATGCAAATTCCAATCAGGTCGAAATTCTTGCCCAAATGATGAGGTGAGTGTATGTGTGTGTAATCCATGTTGTACAGTAGACTGCTGTTCTTCATTGGCTGTATTAAACCTATTTTTGATCTCCATTGATAGATCCTCGAGGTGTTTGCACCGCAGTTGTCATTCATTGATCAGTGAGTTATATCAACAAAAACCCACCGACAGCAATGAATGTTTATCGCAGCCATCATATAGAGGGAGACAAGGATTCCACCCGAGAGCTTCAACTGGTAGAACTTTGATTCTTTCTGTTGTGTGTTCATCTAGAATGTAGCTTGTGTGTTTACAGGATCGTGTGTGCATTGACTTGCAACTGTGTCTGTGCATGAGTAGTTGGGAGCAGTAACTCTCTGGGTACAGTCAACGGTCGATGGTTTCCGTCAGTTTCAAACTCACCGACAGCGTTGAATGTTCCCAGAGGGCACTGGAGGCTAGGGTGCTCTCAATTCCTAATGCTGCAACAACAACAAAACTCCCTCTCCTCATTGTGATCTCTATTGTACCTAAAACTGGTTTTGTATTTGTATCTGTTTGTCCTCTCACTACAGTGCCTCACTGCAATTACACTGATTCCAGATTTGCTTTTTGAATCTCTGGATATTTCTGTACTGTGGGGATCTCCTACTGTTCTTTTGTTAAAACACTAATTTCCCCATCTTAATAATGTTAAACCTGGAATAAAATGATGGCAATTAATGAGGTCCACTAGAGATTAATTCCACCGCCAGGGCATCGGTCAAGGTGGTCTTCCCTTGTCAAACTGGTTGGTTGCAGTTGAGAAAACGCTCCTTTTACACCATTTCACCTCTGAGGAATGATCTGTAAAGGAGAAGAAAGAAGGGGGAGACAATCAATGGCAGGGCCCTTTTCCCAAACATCCTCATCACTCAAGAGCACATAGAGACTGTAGGAACATATTTAAAGCTAGGATAGATCATGTTTTTGAGAAGCACTTTTTGGTCGTAGACAAAAAGACTGTAGACAGTCTTCCATTCATCCTTGTTGGGGTGTCCTGATCTTGTTGCAATGCATAATACAGTATGTATCTGATTGGTGTTCCCTTCCATGTCTTTTTATGTTGTCCTTGGTTTGATAACTGTCACACAGTGCCAGGATGAAGTGTCGTCCCTGTCCTCTTCAGTCCATGTGACTTGGGAGGCTTCTCTGTGGTACGGCTCGGTTTGTTGCGTTACGGTAAATGGTCAGCAGATTAACAGTGAAACATCTGTGTGCACATGTGTGTGTGCATTGTGTGCATGTCGTGGCATTGTATGTCTGCCTCAATGGAAATGTGTGCAAAAATTGGCCAATAACTTACATGTTACACCTTACATAAGCTGGAAAGCTAAACCAAAAACCAACATGATTTAAGATGCAAATAAGACATTCGAAAATCCAAAATGGGTTCAAGCTTAGACTACCTGTATTCAACATACTGTATCAGAGAGCGGGTCCAAATCAGTCCACATCCATCCCTTTAAAGACAGCCTCTCTTTTTCTCTGCATATGTTAATTCTCTTTATTCTTCATTCACTCCCCAGCTGTGCTTTCATTGCTCCCTATGGACAGAAAGCTGCACCGCTGCTTTCACATGTCCAACTTCAAAAGCTTGGAATAACTCAACACAGTTGTCTGGTCTGGGAGGGGTGTTTTTTATATGGTGTGTTGTTTTGTGCTGGATTTGAATGAGGTTGTCGCAAACTCAGGATGATTTGGACTTTGTGTGATTCTGCTAGACTAGGTCTATCTGTGAATGGTGAACGCAGCAAGGTCAAAATGATCTTGCTATGGCAACTAATACCAACTATCGAAGGAGAATATAACTAAAGTGGTTGGTTATTGATTGCAGAACTTCTAACCTAAGACTGAACCACTTTGAACTCACTACTGAACGATCTGCCTTAATGATGCTGCCACCCTACTACACCCACTGCCACACCAATCTATATTACACAACAAGCAATCGCTCTTTCACAGTCTCCATCTTTGTCCAGATGTCTCTGTAGGTAAATATAGACGAGTTAAAGCAATGTAATGACCAAAAATGAACTTAGCAATTTGCCAACCATTTCTGTAGGGCCTAAATGGAGGGCTAAGCACTACTCATCATCACGCGTACACACAATTATCCCTCTGTAAACACATCATCAATGCAGACTCACTGTACTACCAGTATTGTGTCTCTCAAACATAGATATATGAGATCTGGAAGGACAGGACTGTGGTTCAACACATGACGTCTAATCCTGCTCCCTAATAGGCCATAGTGGGTTCTAGTTCTTACTGCAGTGTAAAAATAGAACTGGAAGCTGTCTGGACAGTAATCAGGATGTGCATTGTTCCCACAAGCCTTGACCACTAGGGTTAACTTTTGTCTGCCTATTCAGATTTGTATAACTGAATAATCATCCACTTATTATTAAAGTGAGTTTGTCTCATGTCAGAACTTAGTAGAAATACACCACTCTCAGTATCTGCTTGATGTAACTTGTGCTATTGTGCTGGACGAGCTGAATCAAGCTCACCTTACGTGCTGAAGTAGTTGGCCTCAGGCCATGAACCGGATGTTCTGACCCTGGGGGTGAGGGCTTCACACTGGTGACTCTGGGGATGAGGGCTTCACACTGGTGACTCTGGGGATGAGGGCTTCACACTGGTGACTCTGGGGATGAGGGCTTCACACTGGTGACTCTGGGGATGAGGGCTTCACACTGGTGACTCTGGGGATGAGGGCTTCACACTGATGGATGGAGTTTGCATCAGTCCCCGAAAACACCAGACAGCTGACTCTCCCCTCCAACGTGGCATCCTGCCACACGTGAACAAAAATGTTCTCTCTTAGATCTTTGTTCGCTTTGCTAAGCTCTAATGTCTTCCACAAATGTGCCTCAACTATCACAACTCCTTTTGAATGCCTTTCCTGATTCCTCATCTGCATGAATCCACACCTGCCTCCTTGGTGACTTCTCCTTCCTGCCCTTCAGCATCAAGCCTGGGAGAATCTTACAAGCCACTTCAGAGTAAAGGACTCCCACAGCAGCAAGATCTACTGTCAAGATTCTTGGGTAAACAGAAGATACTTACGTCAGCCACTGACTCCCAGGTAGCATTTGAACCTTCAACTTCTGGCTATTCTTCTCTCCTTCCTATCTTGGAAAAAATGACTTCTGACATGTCTGCCTCTAGCAATGATTATGTTCCAGGCTGGCCTTTATTTTGTATTTTGGCTAGTATTCTCAGACAGCATCAAAAGCACTAACGGTTCAATAATTAATGACTGTATGGTCAGAAGATTCTGACGAATAGGAATGTTGTGAGAGCACTGGAATCTTGCTGAGGGTCAGGATACATAATAGCACAAGTGCATTGTAACATGGGTACAAATTAAATGATTACATTTCCACATCCTAATCCCTGTAGGGATAAGTAAGGTTTTTGGACATCAGTCATTACAATATATGCAAAGGTGTGTTTATTTTGCCAAATAGGCCTAGGGAAATGCAATTTTTCCCAAATAATTAAAATGTTCCATCCATATTATGAACACAGTCCATAACTAACTGGGCAAATTGTGCCAGGTAAGTACATACCTCCCTTGTCAATAGAGAAATGTTGCTGAGACCATAACAAGGCTACTTATAGAGTAAACCCATTGTTGCTGTTGCAAAAGCTCTTTGTGCAACTGCAGCAGGATAGGGGTGGAAGGAAATTTGCCAAATCAGGGTAGGAAGATAAGGTCCCCCAACAACTACTGTCCAAATACTCAAGATGCCAGTGTGCTAAAAAAGAATCAGTTGTATCATCAGTATGCTGTGAAAAATTCTCACAATTGCAGAATGTTGTAGGTGTAGGAACCTGGAGGTAGTTTGAGGGTATTAGGGAGAAGTATATAACCTGCTTTAACATGACTGTTTTGTCAGGTTGCTGTCATGGGCCAGAATCTTGCTCCTCTGAAAAATCCTGTCAAGACTAGAACTGCATCGGACACAAACCTCTGTTGACTAAGCTAGGATAAACAATACCATGATATATATCCTGGGAAACTCTCACACACTCACGGCAGCCAAAAGTCGTATCTTAAAGATTTGCGCTAATCCTGCCTTCATAGCTTCTTAACAACATCCATCGCTTGATTCAGGCTTGAGGATTGGTTACGTCTCAGTAGCACAAAGTAGCACTCGAGCGTTGTGATAGCATGTTCTGGATATGACAGTGTTTGTCATGTGATGTTGTCTTTCTTCTCTGTTTCTATAGTCCCCTCCCTCAGAAGAGGTCAGGTTTATCAGCAGCCCTCAATTTTCTTCAAAGCCTCGATACTGTTGAAACTTCAGATGGTAAATCCTCATGGAGGGTTTAATTCTTTGACTCTAATGGCATGACCCACCACTTTATCTTCCATCAAAACCTTGTCACGGGGAGCAGGGAACGGGGGGGAGGCTGGGCTGAGTGGCCCCCCCTTCTTCCATAAATTGGAATAATTCCCTCAATAGGACCCAAATCACTTTGAAGTAGTTCAAGCTTGCTCACTGGCTGCTTTACAGATAATCATCTCTTGATGATAATCACTCTATCAGCATTGAACTATAATAAATCATTCTCATCCTGTTATTGATCATAAGATGGAGGCACTAGTCCAGCTTTTCAAGACATCAGCCCCGCTGTTGAGGTTGGTTGGCCTGTTGGGGTGAAGCATGTTATTGAATAAACAAGTAGATTTACCAATGACAGTTGGCATTCGGATGTTAATATGCTGCTACACTCCTTCCTCACTGGATAGCCTTATATGTGCAAAACTGTAACATATTACTACACTGGCTTGTGGAGCCGTGGCCAATGGGTTGTGCTATCTAGCCTGAAAATGCTCTGAACTGCTTCGAGACAAGACTACTCATCAATTCAACACAGGAGTAGTTTTAAGTGAAAACAATCAAACAGTCTTCAAATCGACAGTGTGTCCGGCTCCTCATTGCTAAATCGAAAAAGCTGTAGAAAGGAGGGAGGTTGTAGGCTTTTGGAATTGGGAATGTTGAACATAGGCTAGTAAAGGGTGGAGGTGGGGTGGGGTGGCATAAGGGGAGATGATGGGATGTAATGATGATCACTGACCCAGAAGTGCTGGGGGGGATATGTATGAGTGTGTGTGGGTGTGTATATAATGTATATAGTTGAAGTATGAGGTGGCTTTGTACTCTCTTTGTCAAGAAAGAAGGCAGCCATACCAATAGAAAGCTACACTGTTCCTGTAGCTTCTTTCAAGCCCATGTATGTGTGTAGTTGTCTATGTGTGCACATACGTAGGTGTGTGTGTTTTGGTTGGAAAGTGGAGGGGATGAGAGCAGTCGGGTGTCACCCCACTGTTTCCGAGGCATGGCCAACCCAGAGTGACAGTGCTGGCACTGCGGAGAGCCTCAGCTGTCACCTCAATAGGAGCACCCCCCGTCTCTCTCTTTAAGGCCACGTCAAAGAAAACGTTTCACAGCGTCTGCGATTCCAAATGGAAGGGGAGCGCTATTGTGTCAGAGCACACTGATCTTAAGTGGACTCGGTAATCCGACTATCCCTTTGTCAATGTTCGTAGACCTTCCCTATGCCCAATGACAACTGGGAATTGTAGTTCCATTAAGTTTATTCAATTCCTGTTAGACCAAAACTATTTTGCTCCAAACCATTCATTTGTTAACTGGTACTGGACTATTATGAAGCTGGAGTAAAATTGTAACTAATGCATCAGCTGGCTTCAAGCCCGCATCCATCCTCTGTGTGTTTTACAGCCCTGCATCTGGCTCATTGAGGCTTCAAAGAGGCCACTGGAAATTGGGGTACAAGTCTGTTTGCAGGACAGTTGAACAGAAAGCCAGCTGTGCTTTTTCAACACGTTTCTCCACTTATTTCACTCCTCCTTAGTCAAGAGTTTTTCTCAGTCTAAACCCCTAGATTTATTGTGTGCTAATCTGTGCTCATTTACAAGCTTTCACCCCTTTAGCCCCTCAGCCCTCTTATCTGCCATCCAGCCGCTTGATTCGCTGACTACCAATTAACTGCATCCCTGGGCTTCACTTGTACGACTTCAGGATTCAAATCTGTGTGGAATTACGAGCAGCTAGCTGAACCAGTTTCCCATTATCGACTGCACTTTCCATTGGAATCCTAGTTCCACAACCATATTATTGTCGAAAACTTCTGTTTAGTCTGCTAAATTCTTACAAAAGCTTTGAGCACTTAATCGGATCGTGTGTCATGACTGGAGTTAACCATACGGGGTGTGTCTAGATGGAGGTAGAAGAGAAGAAGTAGGACAGGATCACTTTATCAGACTCAGACATGCAACGTGTGTTACATCCATACGAACTGAAACACTGGTACTTTCCGGTCATTCTTAGTAAACTAAACATACTCCTTAATGATATTTTCATGAGGATACACCGAGATGTGTACTACTTATTCGCCTGTCTTCTACCATTCCTTTACTCTTAACCCCTCTGCTTCATTTGATTTGCATCATCCATTATTAGCTCAAACCCAGATACAAAAAAGAGAGACTGGCTCATTAGATTTTCTGCTTTTCGTACCCTAGAGAATCAAAATCACATCTCTTTGTCACCCCCTCATCTCTCCGTCTTTCTCTCTTTCTCTTTTGCCTCCACCCCCTCATCTCTCTCACCCTCTATTTATTCCCAGTCTCCTCTCTTATCTGTGGCTCTGCACTGACTGGGGAGTGCCTTTGATCATTTGCGGCGGCAAAGGTGCATGAGAAATAAGCACAGCTTTAGTTAGAGAAATGAAAGCGGCGAATCCTGAAAGAGGCGTTTCTCAGTGCTTGCATGCTGCAAAGCAGATTGTGCCATAGTATTAAAGATGTCTGTGTCAGTTAACCAATGTTATTATTATAGTGCCACTGTTTTTGATCTGGTCAAAACTTTTTTCTGTACGTCATTTAATAAATGGTCTTGTCAATTATGTAGTAGATGTATATATTTTTGAAATCATAATTTTTATGATTTAACCCTTGTGCTGCCTTCGGGTCACATGACCCAAAGGTTCATAACGAACCATTGTTGTGTTTACCCAATTTTAATCAATACAAAAAAAATAAAAAAAATAATTATTTTAACCTTCGCAATGTGGGGGGTCTGAGACAGCCCAACGGTTAAAAGAAAATGCTTCACTTTGTTTTTGTATGCGGTAAAGTTGTCGCAATACGACGGTGGGTCACAATGACTGATGGGTCAGAATGACCCGAAGATAACACAAGGGTTAAAATACATTTTTCAAATAGACACTTTTGTAGAATATCTGTCTTGGGAAAGCCACAGCATTTTGTGCTTCCGTGGGAGTGTGCCTGGATAATGACTGATACTGAGAAACACATGATGGTAGAAGTATGGGTCACTGATGCAGATGACCCTTAATGGGTCCCTCCCTACTGAACAACTCTATCTAATCTGCACTAATGTGCAAATAATGGCAGTCAGACGGGACTTCTAATTG
This sequence comes from Osmerus eperlanus, assembly GCF_963692335.1. Classification (NCBI taxonomy): domain Eukaryota; kingdom Metazoa; phylum Chordata; class Actinopteri; order Osmeriformes; family Osmeridae; genus Osmerus; species Osmerus eperlanus. The sequence goes on from NC_085031.1 coordinate 7,099,947, forward strand.
ACCCTGATATTCACTGAACACAAATCTCTTTAATTATTATTTTTTAATAAACATGTGATATATTTTGTATGTATATATGATGTTCATTGATTTTAGATCATAATGTATGACTTCAGCAAGATGAATAATTTATTGTATAATTTATTGTATTTACTATTTAAGAATTTTAACTTATTTCATTATTCTTTTTGTAGGGGTCCAGTTAGCTCGCTGTGCCTAGATTTTGATAATTCGATACAAGTTTGTTCTCCTCCTGAGCATGAAAACATATGTTTCTGTGCATGACTGCTGGCTAGTTTCTTGCCTGACATTTTTAGACAGGCCTGTCAAAAAATGTGTCATTAAAGTAGGTGTCTCAGCAATTTGCCGCAGTACATCAAAATGGTGGCACGTATTTACACGGACAAGACAACAGTGACAACAGACCAGATGTCCATCTGCTCAGGAAGGGAACATTTTAGAAAAACATGCAAATTTGTCATATGATATCATCATGCCCCCCGTAAAATTTCCCAATGTGTATCAAAACCTAAACATAATCTGTAACCAAGTAGTATGACAAATGTGTGCCTCTTTTGCTGAGGCTATGCCAGTTAGATAAGAACGGTCTACAATGTCAGAATAATTTCCACGCTTACATAAAACAAGGCTCCTGGCCTTTGTTTAATTGGATTCTTATATTTTCATGCTGGTGTTTCATTTTGCCACATATTTTTTCTAAATATTTAGGCAAAACAAGAACAGCCATTTTGATTTCCTTTTTTTGTGTCTGAACGTTTGGTCCACAAATTGTATTTGAATCTAAACGTAATCTGCCGAGAGCCCATTGTCTTCATCATGCTTATTTGCATCTATATAACAGACAAACCTAATAATCTCCCTCCAGACATGAACATATGGTTTGTAAAAGCTATAACGGCTGTGACTATATCACAAATATTAAAATAAGCAGACAGATTGTCCTGCTGCAATGCATGCTTACAAGAGCACTCAATGACACACACATTGCTCTGTCTTCTCATGGATTGTATTGCCATTGCAACACACACACTCAGCGCTGTCATTTAGTCAATCTAACCGTCCCCGGATGTGAGAAACGGTTTGGGATCAAAACATGAAAAAACAGCTCCTGGCCTGTGAAGCAGGCTTCAACACATTCACACACACACTTCCGCTAATTAAACATCCAAGTTGGTATCTATCAATTTTCTATGTCTAAACTCTAATTACACAAGGCACTGAGGCAGGTCATAGGGATCGAAAAGCACTGGTCCGAAACGGTGCAGGTGGCCAGGACAATGGCCCCACTTACTCTTACACACACACAAACACACACACACACACCTGTCTTTGTCCATAAGCAATGGTGATAAAACAAACTGACAATAAATCATCTTTAAAGCTTAGCCATGGGTAGAAGGCAGTAGTGTATTTCTACGTTGCAGAAGACTCCCGCACACGTAATCATCCGTCTTTACTTGTCATGTAGACTGCAGCTTTGTTCAGGTATCTCAGCGTTTGTGTAAGAATGAAAGCCGTTGTCAGCTTTGTATTGTCAAAAGTCAGACGGGAATACAAATGGAAGGTTATATGTTTGACATTTCCTTTTGTCTTGTCATTTTCACCTTGCACCTTTCGTCGTCAACGTGGATCATTTTTTTTTTTATGTGTGTGCGTTCTAAAAATTGGCCTAAAGGCTGAGACAAGCATGTCCTCCATTCCTGCCCAAAAGGACCGTAGGTGGGAGGGACCAGACAAGAAGGGGACAAGAAAAAAGGGAGAAAGCGAGTAGGAGGAAGGAGAGGTGGGCGTTGGAGGAAAATGGAAGAATTGAGAGGAGTCAGTGAATGGAGAACGGGAAGGGAGTGAAGGTTTCGAAGCCCCCCCCCCCCCCTCCCAAAGCCCAAATGCTTTGGATTGTTTGACTTTTGAGCACCTGAGATCATAATGACCTAGAGGAAGTGCCAGACAGGTTCTTAAAGCTTTGTGTTTCTCCTCTCTCTCTCTCTCTCTCTCTCTTTCTCTCTCTTTCACTCCTTGCTTGTTTACCCCAAATGGGCTTAGAAGAGGCCCCCAGGAGGAAGGTTCAGACAGCATGTTGCCACCGCCCCTTCTCTATTTCTCTCTCTCTCCTTTTTTATGTCTTCCTCTCTCTTCTGTCCTTTATTCTGGCGGGGTGGGGGCCCCATTCTGCAAGTGGGTGATCAAAGGCAGTCATTTCCTGTCCACTGCTTACTCCCTCCAACCACTAACCACCCACCTCCCCCCGGCCTCTGTACCCCTAGTACTCTAATCCTAACTCCTCCTGTCGTTTCCCTCCTCCCACCCACTCCACACGGCTCTGCAGTTTGTATGATAGCGTGGATTTAGGGACTGGGTGCTAACAGTTCCCTAGTATAGCCCATCTGAGGATCTTGAAAGGCGATTGGGCCCAGTGAATTGCCCTCTGTCTGGTTTCTATTGAAATACAGGTAGAAGCAAGGAATGCGAGGCTGGGGGAGAGACCCAGTGATGGTGCTATTTATGAGAATGGCCACAAACCTGAACAAAGTGCAGGCCCCTCTAAGGTCCCCGTCAGGCCATAATGGCATCACACACAAACCCTCGGCATCTCTTGCCCTATTTCTCCCTCCCTGGCCCTCTCTCTGTGCAGTGACCTCTTCATTTTCCTCTTCCAGTGCCCTCGAGGCTGATGGTTCAGTTTTAGCTACTGTTGTCAAGAAATGTTATCACAGTCTGAACAGCCCTCGGGCCCAGATTTGCTTCATCCTGAGACATCTCAAGCGCCATCTCCTCCAGCTTCTGACCTGAAGTTAACACAGACTGACCATCTTACAAAATAATGGCATAAATATTTCTGAGATTTCCTCTTTTTTTGTTTTGTATTGAGGGGTAATGAGCGGGTTACGGGAGAGCATTTAAGCCACCGTTGCACTTTAGAATTCATTTCTTCCTCAATCTCTGCCACACTGGTGTCCAATCCTTCATCAACTGTTTCCCCCTCAGCAGCTGGCTGCTCGCTGTAGCAGTCTTTCTGGCTGGCTGGTGAGCCTGGGCTGGGTCAAGTGGGCCCCCTGCTTCTCTGTCTCTCTCGCCTTCTTTTCCATCGAGGACTATGAGTGCCCCTGAGGGTTAAAGCCGAGACAGGCTCTCCCACCCCATTACCTCTCTGTCTCTACTACCGACAACCACAGATTGCAGCTCCTCTCATCTTGAGAAAGGAAAATTACTTATTTGAAGTCCTGTGCTTGCCTGTGCCTGTTCCTGTGCTTGTGCCTGTGCTTGCAAATGAACTAGTGACAGTGTGTGCCCAGTGCCGCCGATTGTAGCACAAGAAACAACCTTACCCTGCTGCCGGTGGCATTGACAACATCTGTGACATTTCCCTCTTCCTGCCACTAAACTAAAACCAAAAGAGCTGACTTATCTTCCAACCACTGTGACGAAAGCTCGAAAATGACATGGATGCACATTGAAACTGCAATTAGTGCAGAAGTGAAACAGAGAAAAATAGCTAAATTTAAATATTTGGAAGTTGGAATTGCTAAGACACGGCACATCACCACTACATACCCTGTAAAGACAATAGAGTAAAAAAGGGGATTGGAAAGAAAGACACGCTTACCCAACAAAGAAAGAATTAAGTCCCACAAAACTTCTTCCCTGTGTCATGCGCCAGGGGGGAGGTGGCTTTCTTGAAAAAGGGCTAATCTGTTAAGAAATCAAATAAGCCGGAGGGAGATATAAAAAAAGGAAAAGAGAAGAAAAAAAAAAAAAGTGTCAACCACCGAGGTGGGGAGGATGACTGCCACTAAGTTGCTCTTGTGAAAAAAGTTGGACTGGAATTGAGGAGAATTCGTGTTTTCTTTTCTCCCTCCCTCTTTTGTGTCTCTTAGTCTTTTTCTCTCTCTCTGGCTCTGATCTCCTGTTCACACGTTCTCCAGCTTCCCCAACAGGAACTCTGCCATTAGGTCGGTCCATGGCTAATCGGCAGTTCAGGAGAAAAAAATACAAGGAGAAAAACATTCACACACACTGTGAGACGGACACACACAAACACACACACACACACACAGGCTAGACGAGGTATTGAACATCTCCACGCTTCCACCCAGCCTTGTCTACTCTATTTGAATTGAACTATATATGACCCACTTGATGGACAGGAGCAAATACGGTCATGTGGAGAGAAGTGAAACTCTCTATTGGCTAAGCCCCTGGAAGCCTGGGGGTCTGCGGCTCTCTGATTGGTGAGGTAGGAATCTCTGAAAAACGAGTCTCTTTACAGCCTACAGAGCTAGAGAAGGGTGACTGTTTGGGTGTCTGGCTGCCTGCAATCAGGAGGTGGGACATAACAAAGTCCTGTTCCCTGTCAATGTTGCATACTCCAAGTTTGACTTATAGAGGAATTGTGTTAGATCTGTGTCTGTAAGTATGCATTGCCTGCATGTGTGTGCAGAATAAGACTGTGTTTTTGTGTAAAAGATGGTTTGTTTGTGTATGGTAAAATATCAGAATCACGTAAATATGCTTGTGCGCTTGAGTGAGGCTGATGCTAATCAGCTCAACTCCAGATTTGATCTCACACATCATCTTTCTGTCAATCTTACTGGCAGTTCTTCCTCCACTGTATCCCCACTGAGAGCACCATGGAGCATTTACATATAGGGACCTATACTGAAAATGTTTTATCTCGAACAAACACAAACTGACACACACACAGGACAGTAAATACCTCAGTTGCAGGCTTAGCACTCAGAGAATTTATGTAAAAGTGCAGAATTGGGAACTGCTATTTTCTGTGCGGCTGGTGTATCCAACACTGCACAAGACTGATGCTCTGTGCTACAGTATCATGCTTGCAATGCTTGGATGACGCCAGAATTTTACAAAATGTTCATATATTGTCCTGAAAAACATACATATTCTCTCCTGACATCTATGTAATTGTAATTTCATATTTTAAATGCTCAAATTAATTATATAAACATATACATATATATGGAATTGTTTGCAAATTGTCCTTTATTTTCTTCTGCACTTACAATATGCCATAATTGTCTACTCTATAATTATCTACATTACTTGGGAGTAGAGTAACGTAGAGTATTTGAAAGCAATCCCATACGAAACCAGACACTGGGATTCCCTTCTGAAACCGAGTAACACTTAAAAACAGACCACACACAAGCAGAAATAAACGCACTGTCCTCTGATCATTTGTAGCGAGAACCTTGTGAAGTATAAAACAGTGTATGGCATCAACATGATATGGAATGTGCCGAGTATATACAGTGTTTGCAGATGAACGCAGCAGCAGAGATCCTGGGGGTGGGGGTGTGCAGAGAGTTGTTGGAGGGGCGTCAAATTAATTTGACAGCGATGGTCAAGTTGCTCGTTAGTCACGCTGAGGCTGAAGGTATGTGACAGCTGAGTTGTGCTCTCAGAGCATTCGGCCCGTTCTGCTTTACTCTTCCAAGTTGCGCTGATTAGTCGGTTCAGAAGAAAAAGAACGCACATGTTCTTGGCGATGTGCTTGCGATCTCTTCAGACTGCACTCTGCCCTTTCTGTGCTTGACTCGTTAGCTCTGTTCTAGGCTGCTTAACAGCCATGTGTGTCTCTGTCTGGGTAGAGCGATGGCTGGAGGGATGGAAGGCTGCCAAATCTCTTTTTCACACATGATTCCACCATGGAGACTTGATGGAATCATAGATTATATATATAGGCTGTATATTGAAACTCGCATGTGCTGATCATTCCTGCATTCCCGGGATTTGGAATATAGGTAAATCATAAATAATTATGCTGCATCGAGTTGTTATTTCCTGGAATTTGCTGTGGTTGTTGTATTATGTTATACTAAATAGATTAGATCCCATGAACAGTGATGGAAGGAAATGAGGGAGGGAGTATTTCAGTGGTCTGTTTGAGTGAATTGTCTTTTACAGATTGTGTGGACTTGAAAGCTTCTCCTCTAAGGTCTACCACACCCATGGGGTTAAACCAATTAATAGTTTGAAACCTTGAAGGGTTAGTCTACTTGCACCCTTTTTTCCTTGCGTAACGTAGAGAATGAACTTGCAGCCTTTTCCATTTTAGACCAATCTTGAGAGATTTATGGAGTTTATCCGAGTAACCCACTGGGTGTGGAAGAGAGACATTGAAGTAAAACAATTATGTAGTATTCAATTGCATGGATATCATTATGCAGGGTAACAGTTTTTGGTCAAGATTTTGATATATATGGGAATCTGTTTTCACACGTGATCATATTTGTGTATGTGTGGGTGTGTGATTACAAAGACAGGCTTTTGTGAAAGCTGGGCTTGTCTCTGTATACAGTATGTCTCTCCGCAAAAAACAAACATGTTTTCCTTACACATATCCCTACCTAGCTGAATTTCAAGTTTACACTTGCTCGCCATATATCTGTGAGTTGGGGGGAATTTGTCCATTCTTTTTCTTCATCATATACATGTAGATGCAGTTACACGGTACGTAGGTATGTTACATGAGCTAAAGCATCATGGAAATATTGAAATGGGGGTCAGGAGAGACTACGTAGGGGTGCGAGAGGCTGTGGTTACACAGTCACAGGAATCTGTCAGAGCGTCTTTAATCACACATGACAGTGGGGGTCTGCCCATCACTGTCCTCTTAGATAACACACGCACCTCCTGGAGCAAGCCTTGGGAAGTACGTCCCCCTGCCCCCCACTTCCCGCTCACGCCACTCACCCCTAATCGCGGTGATGGGGAAAATAAGTAGGTCATCCCACAACCGCCTCGTGCCAGTATGTGTTTAAAAAACATTTGAAATGGGACTTTATGGAACGAGGTCGATGACTTTCCGCAGATATGCACTTACGTGTGTGTGTGTGTGTGTGTGTGAGACAGAAAGAGAGAGAGAGGGGGGGTGCTTCTTGCTACTGTATACTAATCCTATCCCTCTACCTTCCTACTCCTTCTGCTTACATGCTTGGTTTGATACTTTAGTGGATTGGTGTACCAACCCCCCCCCCCCTCCCCCCCATCTCTGCTTGGAAAGAGCATACCCACAGGGCGGCCATGAAAGGATCTTAGCTTTATTGTGTAGCCTAGGGAGCGTGCCGCCGCAAAGGAGTGAGGGGAGTGATTAGCTTCTCCTTTACTCCTCTTTGAACTCTCTGCCTTTTCTTTTGCGGGGAAGGACAGGCAGATTCCACTATGACATGGAGAAGAATATGTCCCCACAGCTTTCTTAACTGGAGAGTAACCAAGATTAGGCTTTTGTTGTTGTTTGCTTCATTTCGCTTCAAGAATCATACTTTGTAGACTTTTCATAGACAAAACAGTTCAAATGCTTTACACTATACAGGATCCAAACGCCACAGATTATGCTCTTGACCTATGAGAGTGACAGCCCTGTCATCCCTTATCAGAGCTATGCCATGCTCTGAGTAGGTCAGGAGACTTTAGGCTGAGTAAGCTTTGCTTTCATCCCTGCGTCACACCACCCTTCCAGGAGAAAGCAAGTTAGCGAGGGGGGGGGGAGAATAATGTGACTACAGAGGACACTGTAGGAAATCACTTCTGAACTGCATTACATTTGGCATGATGAAGACATCATAACAATGAGAAAGAAAACTAATTACGTGAGGAAATTGCAGTGCACAGTATGTCAACATGCACTTTCTTACACACCTCTGTGTTTCTTCATACCTGCCAGTGCAAGCTACAATTCTCTGAAACACGATTAATAATTCTCATTCCCATCTGCAGTATCAAGCTCAGTGAGAAATCAAATGTTCAAATGAATAATTGACCAGTTTAAATATGTTTAAAAATGTAAACAGCCTAACAAATTTGTCAAATCTAGATTTTTTTTTACCCCAAATAATGTGCTAAAGCAAGACAATAGATGTTTGTCAAACTACATAATACGTTTAAAAATGCTTTGTAACTTTGAATGGTATTGACTATGGCCATGCTGTCTTGAGCCATTAGCATTGAGTCATTAGCATCATGTACCCCAGCTAAGGACGTACTGGCCGTCCCTTGATGACTGTGCAAGAGAGGGACATGGGATTGCACTCAGTCCCTCTCAGATGGACCTGAATTATTGAAGCTGTTTGGGGGTTCTGGCTTCGCTGAGTAGGAAATGTGTATTTTTAGCTCGCTGACACTGAACTAGATTGTTTTTATCATTCTGAAAAATAGAATTTCTGTTGAAAAATTGAAATTCTGGTGATTCCTACCTTTTCTTCCCTCCCCTATCTCTCTTTTGTCATGTTGCCTCCACACCTCCTCCCTCTTGTATTTTCACTGCATATTTCCTCTTCAACTTCTGTTGTGTTACAGTTGTTTTAGTTCTTAAAGCATGCCCTCCATCTACTACTCTCATAGCTGCCTGTGCTCTGCTAGACATTGTTCCCAGTGTGAAATGTTTGTTATTCGAATTCATTTGTTCAGCTTTTTCTCACATGTACTTGTCATTACCGCGAGACGAATAAGGAACGATGACACCTGCTATTTCAGTGCTGCTTAACTGTCCGTGGAAATGTACTGCTTAGTCATGATTTGGGACTGGAGTAACACAAGTTTGCAGACACTCTCTCCCCTTCTCCTTTACTCATTCGTTCACTCACTCCCCTCCCCAGACACACACACACACACACTCCTGGAATTTGTTAGAACTTTCTTCCTGAATTGTAGATAGGGTGAGACAAGATGAGAAAGAATGGGGGGGAATAGGGGGAGAAATGACATGGAAAGGAGGGAGTGAGACAAGTCAAGGGAGAAGCTGCACTAATATCTCTTCCATTGAATAGAGAGGCCATGGAGGCTAATGTCAATAAAGGTCTTCCAAGTGACATAGTTGACAGTTTACCATTTTACATAGTTTACATAGTTGAACAATTAAGTCAGTGCAGTAAGGTCATTTCAAATCTTCTCATGCATTGTTGTGTGGAGGAAAGTTCTGTCCGTCTCCACTGGAACCGTGTGACCATCAGTTTAGACGCTACTGCATGTCAGTTTGAAATGATTAGCCTTGAGAAAATACATTTGGAAATGTTAAACAAAAATGCATTACTTAAGTGAAACCTATGCAAATGATTACTGTCCAGATTCTTACCTTGTGAGTATAGACAGAATGCAAGCCCGCTATAAACTTCACATCAGCATTAGACCAATGAGTGCACAGTACAGGGCACACTAATGCTTAACCTACCCCCTTTTATTTCCACTCCTCTAATTCTCCTTCCCTCCCTCTTTTAATTTTACTGTTAATGTTATTCCCATTGTTGCACATCATTTCACAGCTCAATAGTTTCGACAGTGTTTCTGAAATGCTCAGCAGGAAACAAAAATACACAAATTTGCCTGTACCAAATACATTCACGAATGGATAAACAAGCTCACAAGCGTTCCCAAATAAACACACACGCACACAAACCTGCATACATCACCATCCTTACGCCCCACCAGAACTGTTTGACCTCCCCAGAAAATCGCCCCGTGCATTTCCACTGCAGAGCAGCCAGAGAGTGTGGCATTCCTGATTTAATTTTCCATGACATATTGAGTCTATGTTTTAGCCCACAGACCTACACAGCTGTGGCCTAATTCAATTTGTGCCTATCTTTTTCTCTGGTTTGTTCCAAATGTTCTCCTCATCACTGCCCCTTTTAAGGCTGGATTATTCTTAGCTCAGTGCTGGCTGCACGCGTGTGTGGGCATGCTGACCACGCTCCACAGCTCAGCTCATGACCTTCTTCGGTTTAATTTTTGCCTTTTAACTTATAGATTGCAGGCTGAGTCTGTGTGTATGTTTGTGTGTGCGTGTGTGTGTGTGCTTGGTGAACTGTGTCCTCTGACGAGGACAGTCCCTATGGGGCTGGGATATGATTAAAGTGAATTAAATCAACAGGGCCCATGCTTGTCTCAGTTTAACCCTCCTGCTCTCTCCACTCAACAGCACTGAAAAGGACGATTCCACATGCATGACTGGGTTGGACCCACATTCCTCATTCTTTGCTCAAACACATACTGTACATTAACAAAGAAACACTCAGAATGCTCAAGCATTAATTTATCTCACATATTCACAGCATACTCACGTCCATCCATCCCACATTTTGTCATACACATGCCTTCTGTCTCTCAATGTCTCACACATAGCCACTGTTACTCCAACTGTATTGTCTGTATTGAGCATGGATCGTCTTAAATTTATTTAGCATAGTAAATGATAATACGATATATTGAATTCCAAAATCGTTTATAAGACTGATTAATTTGATGGTAATTCGTTTTACACAAATGACAGCCCTAACATTAGGATATCTGCGTTTGACTACGCATCTTGTTCTTTATACAATGAACCACTGACTTTCACATTTTTTCCAAGACTTTCAAGTCTTCTGCTCTCCTGACCAATGAGGAAGGGGGCTGGAGAGTCAATGGGCCAAGTAGTGTTTGATGAAGAGGTTTCAGGCCCTGATAACAGGGCAGTGTTGCATTTCTTGTTATCCAAAGGCCCTTTATAATGAAGCACAGCATTTAAACATAATGATGCTTCCTCTCTCATTGTACACACACACACACACACACACAGATTTCCAGTTAAATAAATCTGCTTTGTGAGGTAACTTGGGAGATCTTGGTTAGTCTTGTTTTAAATCTTTTAAGTCTTGTTTTAAACACTGTAGCCGGGTTGGAGTCAGCAATTCTTTGCCAAGCCATCTCCCTCAACCTGTTCATTGTGTCAGTATTGCCCTTTCTGGGGATAACTCCCAAAACTCCAAACAGCTAGTTACGCTGCTTTACGCTTCTTTTCAACAATTGTCGGGGCTGGGCTGCTTCTACAGGTACTCTTTTACTTTTTAAAATGTTTATTTAGGTTTGGTTTGAATTAAGGAGTCAGACAAATTAGTGATAAAGGGAGGCCACTGTTGAGCGGCAAACAGGTGTTTGAAGCTGTTGGTGTCTCTGGAGTACCTCTCGTTGCAGAATCCTCCGGAGGCTGGCAGTTGGGCGTAAAGCTGCATTTCGGCCACCCCTGATCAAAGCTCCCAAAGAGAAACGTTTTCCGTGGGCTCTGAAATACATGTTCAAGTAGTTTTATTCACAGATGAATGCTGTGGTCCAGATGGATGGAGTTCCGGGTGGTTGGTGAATGGCCACCCTGTTCCAACAAGTCCGTGACGCCGGCAAGGAGGTGGTGGAGTGGAGATTTGGGCTGGAATATTGGGAAGTGAGATGGTAGGTCGCCTTACAGTCCCTGAGGGTGTCTAAATGACCTCGGCAAGATATGTGGAGTTGCTAACCAACCATTTTCTCCCATAGGATAGGAAGAATCGTGCAATTTGTGTATTTACATGCAGGACAACACACCATCACATGCTGCGAAAAAAACACCATTGACTCCTTGGTAACTATAGGCGTAAAATGAGAAAAAGTTACGGTTTGGCCACCATCATCCCCTGACCTCTGACCTCAACCCTACTGAGCACCTGTGGATCATCTTTAAAAGAAGGATCTGTGAGGGTGGGCGGCAGTTCCAAACAGCAGCTTAGGGAGGCAAACTGGCATCCTCAAATGAAAGGCAGAAACTATACATGGGCTTACAAGTTCAATGGATGAGAGAGTTGTACTTGAACTGTAAATTGTTTATGAAAAAGGTTTTATTGTGTTTTTTAATGATCAGTCCATGTAGCACGTGATAGATTGCTGTTTTGAGTTCAGTGAATGTTTTCAAACCGCATTCTGCATGATTATTTGTAACAACGTATTGTAACATCCACATTGTCATGTAATTGTCGAGGATTAAAAACATGCAGTAATTATACTGACTGTCTAGGAAAAACAAACAAAAATATATTTTGCATAATAATTTGGAACAAGATGTGTGTATAAAGATCCTGCATAGAGTTTTATCTTGGCTAATTCATCTCCCCATCACGTAGGCTAATGCACAAGCTAGCATCTACAGTGTAACAGCCCTGCCAAAGGACACTTGAGTTTAGTAGGGCACTCTTGTGTAACCAGGGAGCCCGGCATGAATACAATAATGTGGGCATCCTTCCCAAGCTGAGCGAACCAGGGACTTTTTTGTCCAAAGCTAACTGGAGCAGGAGAATGGGGCTGTGCAGCAGCAGCCAGTACTGCGTCTGTTATTTCTGCAGGGGCTGAGCGCTCTTGCACACTAATGCTATGTGACAGTTCTGGAACATGAAGGAGGAGAGATGAGAAAGGGGGGGGGGGGGGGGGGGTAGAGGAGAAATGTAAAGAAGGCAAGTTGGGGGAGGTGAGAAGAGCAAAAGGATGTAAAGGAGAAGAGAGGAGGTATAGAGAGCAATCAAGATGGAAGTTGAACAAGACGATTGGAATAAAGACAAAACTCCATGGTAGAAAATCACCAAGAAAAATTATATCAGATGAGTCACAAGTGAAAGGAGTTAGCGATGAATACAATAGGAAACAAGCAAGGAGTTAAATGGGAACGCATGAACGGTTTGGGATGGCTTAAAGAAGGATGTATGACAGAGGATTGGAATAAGATGATTAATTAAAGAGTCCACTGACTCTAAACCATAAGACTAGGGGGCTGGTGATGTTTTTGGAATGGCTTTTTGCTCTGTATAACTCAAGACAACTGTCATCTCAGTATGCCTGCGCCTCGTCCATTAATTGTACATAGCGGGACAAATGATCCCTTATTATCCCTCAGCGTGAGAAATGGTTGTAAATAATGCGTGAGAAATACAAGATGTTGCGTGAGAGCGTGAGAAATGGCTGAAATGCGTGAGTCTCACGGCGAATGCATGAGACTTGAGAGCCCTGCATAAATTCATACTTATACTTAAACTTAAAATTCATACATGTACTTAAACTGTGTGCACTAGCTAAATACCATGACACACCTACTGTACACACACACACACACACACACACAACCTCGCTGAGGGAAGGAGAGATTAAAAAAAATGAGAAAAAACAGTACTGTATGTTGCCCCTTGTCTAAGAAGTTTGTCATTATGATTGTGGCAGGTTGAAGAGAGAGAGAGACAAAAAAGGGAACTAGGCATGAGTCTCTTAAAATATAAGGTATAAAGACAAGATGGCTGCCCCACCAAACACAAGGCCAATATGAGGCATGGTGAAAAGGGGGAGAGAATGCAGCCAGGATTAGGGTAAGAACCCTTTCCAGGATGGAATGTCTCAGAAGGGAAGAGAGAAAGAAGAGAGAGGGAAGATAGGAGCGAGAGACATGGGTGTTTTTTGAATTTAAGTGATGGAATATGAGAGGTTGAGGCAGCATATCAACATCTCACTGTGGCAAGGAGGGAGATGTGAGATTAGAGGGGTCAATTGAGAGTGTGTAGAGAAGTGTTACATGTGTCCCTGAATAAGTATTGTACATGAGGATGTAGTATGCATAAGGATGTAGTAGGCGTGTCTGCATGTGTTTCATTGTTAAATCAAGATTCTCAAAATAGACACAGCATTCTAGGTGGGCTTGTACCAAAGGTACTCTGTTTGTCTAAGAGAGACAAACAGAGAGGGGGAGGAAACGCTACAGCAATATAAAGAAAGTAGGAGAGAAAGTTTCTGCCATCGATGATGATGTGAAAACCTTTGAAATCAGCCCAGTCCGTGTCTCTAGAGAACCACTTATGTCTCTTCTCCCTATAGCCTTAGAAATTGACCTCGTAATGGCCTGGATAACCATTGGCAACCAAATATATCCATAGTTCATCAAGCCTAACAAATACCCTTGGCCTTTTTTTCATCAGATCTTTACCTCCTATGATGTTCATGTCTCCGCCCATTCTATCACTAACGAAAGAAAAGTCCTTGTTTGTTATGTAAATTAGCTTCACAGTCGGACTGAGATTAATTCCCCTTAGGAGATAATGTTAATTATGTTAAAAAAAAACGGCATTGTATGATTAGAAATGCCTTGATGTGACCTTGTTTGTCGGAACGTAAGTAATCTGCCCTATTTATTTGGCTGGATTTTTTTTCTTTTTTATCCAACCTTACGTGTTTTGTTTGAGCATAACATTTTTTATATTGGTACACTGAATAGGTTTACTGTTTACCTCAGAGACACACAAGACAGCTGTGTGTCTCTGAGGTCTACCTTGAGTGGTGGAAGCAGTGTGTCGCCCTCTTAAGGCAGAATTAGCACAGTGCATGTTCAGAGTCAATTCAGAATCATATACAGGCAAATAGTCCTCGTTCAGCCCTTTTCCACCAATCTAGCTCTGGTTCTTTAACCTGTTCCAATCAGGATTCCTGGAAACTTGGTGCAATCATAGTGAACCAATCTGCTTGTCCACCAGTTTTGAGCGGAACCATTGTAATCAAGGATGATTAATGGAGGGAATTGTTAAACTATTATCATTATTATTACAAAACTATGAAACAAATAAATAGTTTGGGTGAACCCAGCCTAGGCCACTTTGAGTAGTTTGGCACACAGCTTACTCTGTTTCGTGTTACTTTCTAGCTCTTCTTGAAACTGAGATGAAAAAAACATCACCAAGCCCTTGGTTTTTTCAGCAGACCAGTGTGCAGAACATCATTGTGCAGTTTCTTAAACTGGAGAAAATACATCTTCACTGCTTGTTTTTTTTTATACTCCTCTTTCCCTTCATATCATTGTAGACATTTAAAGAAGGAAAGGGAGCAGGACAAAACAAATGGTAGATATCAAGGTGAAAAAATGTGGAAGAGTAGGAAGTGAAGCTCAAAGTGTCTCATTTTGGCAGCCATTTTGCTGTTTTGTTTTTTTGCCACTTTCTTTTATTGAACATCCATGGTATCCACTTTAAAGGTCAAACCTTTCAGTTGTTTGTGTCATTGTCGAGAGACGCCAAAGATCTTAGGGTCACAGCATGTCAAAGGTCAAGTGTGGCCTGTGGGTATGGATGCTGTGTCATTTGTGGCACTAAACAAGCGAGCAAACATTCCACAGTGGGACATGTGATGCATCGACACCCCTGCATGAACCTAGTTGAGCCATAGACAAAATGGCTGCTGTGAAAAATAAAGAACTAAATTGGCAGTATGTGATGCAGACGGACACCCTGATAATTCCTTAGGAAAAGCTATTATGGTGAGACATTTTGAGAATTTGGTTTCCTTGCAAACCTAAATTGATCTGAATTCTGATAATAAAATAAAATAAATATTGAGAGTTGGATCAAATTAAATATTCACAATGACCCACTCGTTGTGTAAAAGCAATGTGCTGTCTAAGAAAGAAACACAAAACAGTTATTTCAAATGTTAACTGGATTTAGTTTCAGTTATAAAAGTTGCACAGAGAAAGCAAGGTTTTTTTGTTAACCAGATGCTGTCTATATCTCTGCTAATCTGCTGTCGTAGTAACATCTGGTGGTAGTAACATCTGGTGGTAGTAACATCCTCATTGTAGTATTGTGTGTGTCTTGACAATTGAGAACTTGTCATCATCTCACCTACTTCGATCATCTAAAATTCACAAATTGTATTATATAAACTCAGCAGTATCTTGGGCCTCATTTTAAAGATGTGTTTCTTTTTGTATGTAAGTGTGTTATAAAACAGACACACACACTCGTGTGTGCAAAAGAAGTAGGGAAGTTAGGCATGGGGGAGGGGAACAGAAGAATTTGGTTGGAGGTGGGGCATTGTTTTAACAGCCGGGGAAAAAAGGCTATCAGTCCCACTCAGATAACCACCATCCATACACCCACTTTCACAACACACACTCCTCCCCATGGTGCTATGGCCTGAGCCATGACCCCAATGGCTTGTGTCCGGAGGTCACATGACAAACTGGCCTGTAAACCGCCTCCTCACTTTTGCGGGCTATCCATGGACAGCGACCAGGAGGTGAAAGAGCCGCAGAGATCCCAGTGGAACTGGACAGAGGACACAGGAAATAAGAGTTAGAGAGGGGATAGATAGAAAGACAGATAGGGAGAAATGCAAAGGTCATGAGGTCTAATCTCTTACAGTGGACTTTGCGTGTACAGTGAAGAGTGAGTGAGTGGACATACACTACCTGTGTGGATGGTTTCCAGATGACCATTGGGAGATAAGGACCAGTATGCAATGGATACATGGGAAGGTAAGGGTTGGGGTCCCAAGTAATAACCCTATCATTCAATTGTGCTGCTGGGACATGCGGTAATCATGTCTGCTGCTTGTGTCCAATGTAATATTATTATTACAATAATAATCCTTAACATTAGGAAGGTTCTGTCAAGAAATTCAGCTTGAAATGTCTGTCCAATTACACATTTCTGTCCAATTACATGAGTGAGTTTGGGTGTGCATGGACATATGTGAATGTGCATACATGTATTAGGGAATGCAAGTTTTGCAAGGACCAGTCTTGTTTCACAGAGATTGTCAATGTCAATTTCCTATTGATGAATTACAGCAGATTTGACAGCATTAGGTGTTTTATGTACACTTAACAGCATCCAGTCAAACAGTTGAGACATTATGTTCTGTGTTTCAGAGAGAGAGAGAGAGAGAGAGAGAGAGAGAGAGAGAGAGAGAGAGAGAGAGAGAGAGAGAGAGAGAGTGGATGGAAGGGGAACATTTTGGGATTTGGTTGTTTTGGTCTGTTGAGCCCATCTGGAAAAGGTTTTTGTAATGGCAATGTAAGCAGTATGTGGTGGCATGAGTGTGTGTGTGCACGTATGGGTGTGTGTGCACGTGTGGATGTGTGTGCACGTGTGGGTGTGTGTGCACGTGTGGGTGTGTGTGCACGTGTGGATGTGTGTGCACGTGTGGGTGTGTGTGCACGTGTGGGTGTGTGTGCACGTGTGGGGTGTGTGCACGTGTGGGGTGTGTGTGCACGTGTGGGTGTGTGTGATGAGGGGTTGCCCTGGCTCCACAGAGCACATTAAAATCGTCTTAAGAATCATTGGAACGTACAGCTGTGCCAACCTCCCTTTACCCTTTCTTCACACTCTCCCCCTTCTCAACTTGTTACACTGTTAAAAGAGGCCTCAGTCTTGCATATATATGTTCGGAATATAAAGGTTAATGAAATGAGATGATCAAATCAATTGTTACTGACTGTGTCTTTTTATTTGCTGACTCACTCACTTATATTCCTCTTTAACTTGATTCACTTCATTTCACTGCCAAAGTGAAACGTGTTGCCTCCCTTTCTACATCAATCCTTGTTTGCATAAGTGTGGTATTTTAAAGTATGGTAGATGTACTGCATGAGTGTGGTATTTTAAAGTATGGTAGATGTACTGCATGAGTGTGGTGTTTTAAAGTATGGTAGATGTACTGCATGAGTGTGGTGTTTTAAAGAATGGTAGATGTACTGCATGAGTGTGGTATTTTAAAGTATGGTAGATGTACTGCATGAGTGTGGTATTTTAAAGTATGGTAGATGTACTGCATGAGTGTGGTGTTTTAAAGTATGGTAGATGTACTGCATGAGTGTGGTATTTTAAAGTATGGTAGATGTACTGCATGAGTGTGGTATTTTAAAGTATGGTAGATGTACTGCATGAGTGTGGTATTTTAAAGTATGGTAGATGTACTGCATGAGTGTGGTATTTTAAAGTATGGTAGATGTACTGCATGAGTGTGGTATTTTAAAGTATGGTAGATGTACTGCATGAGTGTGCGCAATGCTTATGTCTGTCTGCCAAAGCTGAGTGCAGCTCTTAGCTTTCCTAATTTCTTGATATATGGTATATATTTGTCTTCCTCTTTCGCTTCACATAAGCAGAACTAGGCTACTCTTCTAAACAGGCAAAGGCAGGTGCTTGGTGTGCATGTCATATATATTTTGTAAGTCTCTTTGAATGATTGCTGTCCATCAGATTCCCCAGAGAACCATAGATAAGATCCTTCTGGAATGTATTGTGTCAGTTGTAAACAGGGACCACAGGTAAAGCTTTCAGGGAGAGATTGTACACAGATAAATCAATTGAAAGCCTTGGTTAAAAGCTATTTTTGAAACACTCGTTATATCCTGTACACCCTGATTCTTTAGCTGGACTGTGCAGAAATAATATGCCTGAAGGTAAGCATACATTTGCTATTTATTATAATTTACCAATGTCGGGAATGTAGGCAGTATGGGAAAGGAAAGCGCTGTTTATATTATGTTGTATCCCATCAACCCAAATTACATTTGACAACATTTTTAAATGTTGATAGTTCCTTAATAGTATGTTGACAGGCCTGCCCTTAAAATACTTTTCAACTAAATGCAGCTGACCTGTTAATGAGCTGAAACTAACAAGACATTCAAGCTGTCTTAATAAGATGTAAAGGCACTTCTTTCTCGTCCCAGGGGGGATGGAGATCTAACACACTGCGAAAAAGCTTGACATCCTTTGTTTCACAATGAGCCTTGTGGTACAATATAAGTGGATGGATATTTTGTACCCATTGTTTTCATTCTGCTTTTGGTTTACAGTCATTCTGTATGATTCAAATCCTCAAGTACAAATTTCATCTGAGGCGGTAAACCTCAGTTTCATTACCTCTAAAGACAGCACAGTTTCTTTCGCCCACAGGCAGTGAGTAGACAGCTCACGTTACACAGACCTTTCCCTAAATCAGAATCCCCCCCAAAAGATATGTAGTTACTGATGGTTAGAAGGACAGAACTTGAGAGAATTGTGGACTAACAGCTGTTTTTTGTAAAAAGAAAAACCAGCAATCCATTGAGCTCTACATCTCCTCCCCCCTAACCCCGCCACCCCCACCCCTTAAAATGCCCGAGTTGCATTTCCTGATTGCTTTAAAGTTTGGAATGGCACCGGGACTGACCCCATGGAAAACAATGTGGCCTTTAACAGGACTCATGGGGGAGGGGAGGGCCGTAAAACTGACGTGGAGTTCAAGATGAGGTTGAGTGCAAGCATTGTGACTTCTCACACCCTAGTGAAGTGATTTAACACAGCTGTCATGAGGCCTTACGTTGACCCCACCAAGACCAACACTAGTAGCCCTCTCTCTTACTCTCTCTCTCTCTCTCTCTCTCTCTCTCTCTCTCTCTCTCTCTCTCTCTCTCTCTCTCTCTCTCTCTCTCTCTCTCTCTCTCTCTCACACACACACACACACAAACACACACATGCACTCTGGCTGTAGTCTCTCACTTGGTGTATAATGACGTCACAAGGTTGAGCTTCAAACTAAAATGCGCATTTTTCCCCTTTTAGTTTGCAAGAAGCAGGGTCGGACATTATCATGTGATTATAAAGTTGCTTGAATCTATACTATACTATAATTTATCTATACTTTCAGGAATCTGTGTGTGTGTGTGTCTCACCAACATCTTAATCGCTGTGTGCATCACGGGCACTGTGCACTAGTTGAAGTGAACTAGTGAAGTGCCCATTGTTGGTTATTGCAGTGCCCATTTTCGTGAGATCCACGGCTCCAGTGCTTAGTGTTTCTTACAAACTACTTAACTAAACATCTTAGGTCTTAGGTCATGAGAAATACACCTGGCTAACTTTAAACAGTGTCCGGTGTTCTGCCATTTTTTGCTACCTAATCAGATTTTTCTACAGAGAGGGCTCACCTTAACCATGCTGTGCGCAAGTGCAGTACCTGCTGGTAGCAAGTTGACCTCCTAATGGGTAGAAAAAATGACCTGTTCTCAAGATAATCGAGCCAGAGGCACACACACACACACATACCTCATTGGTATTGACACCATTTGTCCCTTCAAAGCAGCACCAGCTCTATTGTGATACCACCAAGTTACACCCTTTTACACTATACAGTCAGTATTTGTTATTTTTTGTCATTGTAGTTGCACTTACTTTACTAGGATGCAAAAAATTCTTTTGTACATATTGATATAGATTAGCAGCTCAGTTTGGATCCTGACCTTTGCAAGTCAGTTCAACACAGCTAGATATGCTCCAAATGTCAATTTCAGCGTGAAAATGTTGCTGGTAAAAAAATGATATTGTCAGATGAACAACTATTGAGAATACATTTAGTACAGTTCTATATTTTATCACTTACTTTACTAGGATGCAAAAAATTCTTTTGTACATATTGATATAGATTAGCAGCTCAGTTTGGATCCTGACCTTTGCAAGTCAGTTCAACACAGCTAGATATGCTCCAAATGTCAATTTCAGCGTGAAAATGTTGCTGGTAAAAAAATGATATTGTCAGATGAACAACTATTGAGAATACATTTAGTACAGTTCTATATTTTGTACAAACTCACTTTAACAGATTTAGCAATGCAATTAGATGCATATTTGTCTAAATGACAAGGAAATACATACATAACTGCCTATAACTGCATCAACATTAATATGGGATTGAAACCGAGGATACAGAAGCAGCACAAGCAGCTATGGTAGTAAAGACTTGGCCAAATGCGGGTGGGGTCACGGTTAACTGACAGAGCTGGCATTCCTTTGTTGGGGGCTTACTCCTATCCAGTCACTTACTTGTTTCTGCAAGTAGAGAAGTCTTGAAACATTTTAGTGGACAGACATGAATCACATATCTGGTAAGAGGAATGTATGCATTGTGTCTACTGTTTTTAGGATCATGCCCTTTGACACACACACACGTGCACACACACACACACCGGCTGTAGGTGTCCCCTGTGTGTTAGGCCCATAGCATTGCAGCTGAGACCATCCGTACAGTATGTGAGCTTGCCCCGTTATGCCTCAACACACACACTCTCTTGCCCTCCAGAGACCTAGGCAGAAACTCTGTCCTATTTAACAGCTCACTGACCTGCAAGTAAGAGGATTGGCAGCCATGTTTCGCCGATATCATAATCATTGCAGGGTTGTGCCATTTTGCTTTGTCTCTGCTCTGAACTCACACACACTGCTCTTATGCCATATGTCACACACACTCACAAAATACACACACACTTTTTTTTCTACTTCCATCTGCTTTGACTCTCGCTTTTTGCCAATGCAGGCTTTTTTATTTTATTTCAGCTGTCTTTTTTAACCCTTTGCGCCACATAGAAATGACAGAACAGTTCTGTACAGCTTCTATAGAGGGATATAAGTGTTTATGTGTTTACTCGTGCAAAGTATGTGCTTTTTTTGTATCTATAACGCCCACGACCCTCGCAGTGAGATGGAGGATGGGAAACATTGATGAATGGATGGTGGAGGTTCTCAGATTGAGCTCATTCTTCTGCTACAGAGATGTGCAGGTTGAGTAAAAAGAGGCAAAAGGCCTGGGCTTTAATTCCTGACTTGATGCTTGGAGGATTTTAATGTTGGAGGTTCGGGGATTATTCTGTTAAAGATTTCACAAGCACTTATAGTTCTTCTTTTCTGAGCTCCTCATCCTCGAAGAACGTGAAGTACTATGATGTGTGTGATACAGGCGCACAAGCCAGCTATACATATATTTCCATACCTAAAACAGAACTGTTCATCCTCCCAAAATAAATGAAATAAAAATTAGAAAGAATCCATTGGCTTGTCAAATGGACAAATAAATACAGACATGGGGTAAAACTAGGCCAAAGTGTGCGGGCTAGCTACAGTAAGCTGTTGTCCTGAAAAGAAAGTTGTTCATTCATTTCATCCAGTTAGTCTTGCTGCAGGATTATAAGTGAACCTATTTTTGGATTGGTGTCATTCTTAAAATCCTTCTCAGCAGATTGTCAAATAAGCTGTAGTGTCACATCCTTCCCCAGTTTTTTTTATTTAAGATAGAAGGTCATAAGAATAGTTTTCAAGAGATTTAAATCCCCTCTTTACATCCTGGGCAGATGACGGTGGAGTCATCTTGACCTGGTTTGAAGACGTATTATATGTATTAGGAAAATGACATGTCCGTGCCAGATCCTCGACCCTTGGGAGGCCAGTACATGGTGAGTGTAGGGATTTGAAGGGAGCTTGACTCACGTAGTGCTCCTACATGTCCCACAGTCATCAGTTGATGAATCTTGATGCTGTCTGCGTGTGTGCGCGCCGGGTATGAGTATGCTTACAGAACAACACACACTCTATCACTTCCACACGGTACACAGAATGATTGAAATACATATGAAAAACCAACTGAGCACCATGCTCATCCTGCTTTCAGGTTTTACAACTTCAGTAAAACTTAGATTTGCTCAAGTACAACTTTCACCTCCTAAATCCTCATTCCACCACACAGGAACCACACCTCGCAAGTGGTTCCCATTAACTCCTCTCACCCACACCCCCACCACACTCCAAAATAGCGACTGTTTTGCATGATAAGTGTAGGTGCCAGTTATTTTTGTGAAAATTAGGAATCGTGACCACTGAAAGTGTTTGCAGAGAAAACCTTGAAATCCAGCCCACCTCACGCTCCAAAAATGGACATCCAATGGGTTGGTGGTCCTAAGCAAAACAAACATACAATTGTTTGCGAAGGCTGAAGACAGGCAAAAGCTCATAGTTAGAATGTTAATGCATTTGTTGACACCTTGCAGTTCCTACAGTAGACAGAGAAATGACCCCTCTGTGCATGCTTTCACAGTTAGAACAGCACTTACTTATCCTAGCCTTACGAAGGAGTAGAGAATGAATAAATACTTGTCAGCAGCCTAACAAATTCAGATAATAATATGTGGAAGCAGCCAAGATCATCTTTAGGATTGTAAAAATAAAATAACAAATAGAAGACAGCATGGCTTTTTAAAATGTTGATCTTCTTCCCTCTTATGTCCTGCTCTTGATGCCGAAAGCAGGGTGAGATTCCACAGGCATCGTGGTATTCAACTGGTTCCTCAGCCCGATTCTGTCAGCACACAGTAGGGACACACGCATCCTATCGGAGGTGACAGCCCCCCACCGCTCCCAGCCATGCAACTCCACTTGGCACAAAATGGTGAATGTAAGATAGAGACACCTGGGAGAGTGGAGGCACAGCAGACCCGTGCAGCTGAAACAGTGATGCAATGTCATGGTCGTGAAACACACCAAAACACTCATTTGCAGTGCACAAGTTACATAGTTATGAACACAATATATCACTGTCTATTTATACAAATGATTTGGTAACCACATTTAATGAAATATGCACCCAGGTTCAGATTTGTATTTGGTCTCAGAGGGCACAACTGCTTATAAGCGGATTAAAGAAAGATCTCCAGAACAGAACAGCAGCTTTTCTACAGTAGATTGGCCGTTTGAGACTACAGTTTGAATCCTGTTATTGAGTGCATGTTGTTGGAAGTGCTGTTCTAACTGTGAAAGCTGTGTGTGTTTGATAAACACAACCGTGTGGTCCACCACTTGAATGCAAACACACAGTTAGCTCATACAGTTCATCTTGGTGTAATGGTCTGACAGTTGTGTGTCTCCCTTTAGGAAAGACTAGCACAGTTCATAAATGACTTCAATTTATGGAGAGAAAATACAAATTATGTGGAAGAAAATAGTGTATAACTAATATGGGTTATCATAGTAACCTTATATAATGAAAGTAAAACATGTAGAGACTTCAGACCTTGCTCATCCACTGACAACATGTGTTAATACTGTTACAATTTGTAACATGAAATATTGAAATGGCATCAATGTGTTTTCCATAGTTTTTGTTCTCTGTATGTTTCTCGAACACAATTATATCAGATTCATTAGTAAACAGTTGATTGATCAAAATGCATTTAATTTAATTTGACTTTGACCCTGAAATGTAACATATTTCTCTTCCTTCCTTCCTTCCTCCCTTCCTTCCTTCCTTCCTTCCTTCCTTCAGGTGGCCAGGCTGACTCGCGCTCCTGCCTCATCTGTGGTGACCGCGCCACAGGCCTGCACTACGGCATCATCTCCTGCGAGGGCTGCAAGGGCTTCTTCAAGCGCAGCATCTGCAACAAGCGCGTCTACCGCTGCAGCCGAGACAAGAACTGCGAGATGTCACGCAAGCAGCGCAACCGCTGCCAGTACTGCCGCCTTCTCAAGTGTCTTCAGATGGGCATGAACCGCAAAGGTACATATACGTGCAAACGGTATCAAATGTGCACCCAAATTGTTTTAATATAGTAGGCTAAGCAAGAATGGGCCAAACAAGGGTGCCATCAGTTTTTGTGAAGCTGTGTGATCATTAACTTCGAACAATCCTGCACAACCTGCTTTGTATTTAGTATTTACATTTATCTGTTTACAGAACGGCAATTGTAGGCGATCAAAAAGCAATCGTTTGAAGGGCAATTAGCTACTTACTCTAATCTGAGGAAAGAATTGTCTATTTCAAGGGCACACGTAAGGGAGATTGAGGCTAGTTGTAACTTAAAATTGTCAGTTAAATGTGTAGATTTCTCTGCATTAGAATACCTCATCTTAAACATTCGTATATGTTGAAGAATAGACTAAGTTTATTCTATTCAGTCCTTTCAGGTCTTCCCCACTGTGCATCTCCTTCAGCTCTTAATGCACCACAACATCGACGTTTGACATTCATTTGCAACTAGTTCCCAGATAGTTATCAGTACTAGTTATCAAACTGGCTTCAAAATTTAGTAGCTCTCTTTGAAAAAATCACATTTCCAACTGCAGCATTGACTGCCCATGTGAACATTCTCCTAATCATTGCCTACAGGAGAAAGAGAGAGGCTTTGTGTATGTAGGATGGGATCTGCCGAAAAACACAGTGAGATTCAAATGAAGAGATTGACAAGAGGGTACAGATTTAGAGGGAGATGGAGACAGACAGGTGAAGAGATGTGAGGATGGAGTGAAAGACAGAGGACTGAATTTGAGGGGACCTCATCTGGAGATGCACATGGAAACACTAGTGGGAAAAAGTACCATTAGGCCAGCAGGGATGACGGTGATAATAATGATAATGACAATAACAAAGGCTGGCAGGCTGTTACCTGGAAGACTATAGTCCTATGTACCTGGGAGAGCCTGTTAACATCAATTTCAGTTCCATTCTATCAAGGTGATTGATCTGTACAAACAATCGCTTGTTTGTACAGATCTAACTCAAGTTGACATTCATGTCGTGGTGACCTATTGAAAGTGACACCGCATGTCAAGCCCACTGGTCCTCCATGTTCTCATCATTGGTATGTCCTCCATCTGCCCTATTTCTTTTTATTGCTCAAATGATAACAGTTGTGATTTCAACTAAAGAGCGCAGTGGCAACGTTTTTCACGTCTTTTCAGTTGCATGGTCGCGTAAGACTTCCTTTCCGACTTCATGCAATAGACACTGTAACATTAGCATCAGTTACTGTGATTATTGTGCTAAACTGCAAGAAGATTGTGACTGTCGCAGAGATGACATTTTTACACACGGGGGTTATTAACAATTTTAACTTCAAGACGCCATGAACGAACTTATCCTTATCGAGATCCTTGAAGACAATGTAGAACTGGTTCTTCATCTCCTTTGTTATTCTTTATTTACCAGTCTGTCTTTGATCCCAGCTTAAGATAAGAAGATAACAAGAGTCATTTGCAGAGCCCAAGAAAAAGGAAGCTAAATGTTTTCTTTGATTTCTGATATGCAAATATATTGCTATGCATCCTGCATGCTTGAGAGGGGAGGAGGCCCAAACACGCTGGTTCATCCAGCCCTTGAGGCAGAAACTGGAATTAGACCAAAACTTCAGGGCTTTATCAGATCTTAATGGCATTACAAGCATGACGAACACCAGAAAGTATTCAGTTTCAACACCTTTAACAGTTTGTGCAGATAATCCACTTTAGTTGTGTACTCTGTGAGGTTTTTAATGGCTATGATGCACACAGTATTTCTGTTTTCTTGAAAATAAGATGGGTCTGTTTATGAAATGGGGGTGACTCCAAGGGAATTTAATAAAGAACGCACTCTAATCCAAGACTAGCAGTCCTCATTAGAAGTATAGCTTGTGACTGCATTTGAACCAACATGGTTAACCTTTTCAAAAACGTCAAACAATTGTTCCATTCCACAAGTATGTGTAAATTCCTACCATATCTCTAAGACCCTAGTATGTCATGGTCTGAGCTGATGAAAGTTCCTGCAGTGACCCCTAAAGGCAGACATGACAAGTAACAGCTCCAAACTCCTTGTCTGATGGGCTGCCCTGTCCTAAAGACATCTAAAATATATTGAACATTTTCGTTTTCAAACAAGGCCTGTCATAAAAGAACAAACCCATCTGTTACAATCCCATTTATTTCAGTTGGTATGAGTTTATGTAAATATGATGTTAGGATCTGAATCCTGCTTCTACACTAGTTAGATGAAGGCCAGTTTCAAATTGCAGAGATTATCAATGTGAAGCTTTGTAGTGCTACCTTACTAATATGTTTTACATTTTATTTTGGATAAGAAAAAACATAAGGCAATCATTTTATATTTAAAAAAGAAAGAATACAGTACGTGCTTTATAAATTAGTTTCTTTTTCTTGTGAATCTCCTGCCAAGAGAGGGCGCCATGTCCCTTTGACAGGTTGTGCAATCCAAAACTATACAGTCATTTAAAGGTACCTTGTAAAAACAAATGTCCTCTCTTGCTTCTGTTTAAGAACTGACACAAATTCCTACCTCACAAGTAAAATTCTAAGTCTTTAATGAAACTCTGATAGGAATACTGTTATAAGGAAATAAAAAAACTAAAATTATGGGGGGGGGCACAGTGGTTCAAACTTTCAGCATATTTGCTGGTGAAGAATATTTACATGGTTTATTAATCTAAAAATAAATACTTTTACTGTAAAAATAAGTAAGTAACTGTCATTGGTTCCACCAAGGAGAGCTCCACATACCACTAGCGTTACAGTCGGAGAACCACTGGCCTGTGCAAATACTTTTAAGTTTGCTAGTCAAAGGCTTTTACCTTGATAGTTCATCATTTTTATAAGTATTTGGGGTGCGGGGGTGTATCAATGGATACATCTATTGCATGGCCTAGAGAGAGGGAAAATCTTGTGTGTTTACAACTTATTGCTATGGGGAGGTTGCCAACCAGCCTATAGTCCACTTTATAATGGAATGGAAATGAATACTAATCTACATGAAATGTGTCCTTGCATTCTACTTTATTTGTATAGCTTTTGTAACATTAATTACCTCCATACAGCAATCAGGGAGGATGGGATGCCAGGAGGGAGAAATAAAACCATTGGGCCTGTTCAGGTATGTTTAGCATCCACGTACTTTGAATGAATACAAATATATATTCCAGGTACAATACTTTTATCTTAATGCTTTACCATGCTTTGTCCTACTGGACACACCGTCTATGCAAGTATGTCCAGCTGACAACACTAGATCAATAGTTTAAGGGCAGGAAGGAGTGCTGTCAACCTTGCTGTCTTTGAAGGCTGCATACAGGTTGAGCTCTATTGGCTCAAAGGTCACTGCTACATATACTTATGTATTTATTTATTTATTGCAACCAACCCTTAAGAGCTCTCAACATTCCGTTTTTTAAATTCAGGTACACAATGAAAAATGTTTTTTTTGTACAGATTTTTGTCAGTGCTTAAAAAACCTTCCCTGAGAGGAGACCTTCCCTGTCAGTGCCGAAAAATAGTTTTTGCTTTAGAAAGTCGATATTTATGTTACATGCTTGTCAGGTGTTCTGTTGGAGTGTTTGCCTCAAAATATAGCCTCAAATACCTTGTATCTATTGAGATTACTTTCAACAGACACTTGAAACAAGTTCCCAAATTATACTACCTACTTATTGACATTGATTGTACATTTATATCGACTGATAATCCATTTAGTCAAATCTTCTCCCGTTTTTCATACCTTTTTTTCATAAAGAAATTGCTGTGACATTCAATAATACTTGAAATACCTCACAGTTTCTATTGACGTGTATCTGGCAAAAGGTTTTAGATAACATTCTTTGCATATTAAATGATGACACAAGAGCATTCTGATTTTGGGAGCTCCTGCCTCTATGTCCTTGCACTAGAGATTGAAATGGGCCCTTTCAAAACACAGCTCACTGACCCATGCTTGTATCTCATAATAGATGTGAGGTTAACTCATTAAGCAAAATTACCATTTTGCTCAGGTAGAAATGAAAACACCTCCACAAAGTTGTCGGCTGTCTTTCAAGCGACTAAGGTTAGGACGCCTTCACAGAGAGTCATTCATTACAATTAATTTGAAAGGGGTATATTCTGTATGTGTCATCAATAAATCATAACATGTTAATGCATGTTATTTCTATGGAACAATATATGTATTAATATATTGTCTACACATACTAAATAGGAAATCATAAACAGAGGTCTACCGATTTAAATATTTTATAATGGTGAACATAAAATATTTGCAGTTAGTAGTGGATGTGAGAATATTAGTAAATGCTACTTTTAAAAAGATTCTAAATTCTCAGACTAAAGGACATGTTTTGAGATGGAGACGGAGACAGTTTTTCAAAGTGCTGTGTAGTTGGGCCAAAATATGTCATTATCTCAAAACTTGACCATCTCCATAAATATTTAAATGAGTAGGTCATAGATTGTGATTTTCAGCATTGACTCTCCCTAAACAATCCATCAAAACAAAGTATTTATGCAATATGAAATATTGAAACAATGTCAATTAATCATATACATTTATTTGAAAACCACATTCATTGTTATGTTATCTTACAATTGGATACTAAGCTTTGTTGAGCTGTTAGTCAGTGTTCCGGAGTGAATACAATTGTTCAACACTATATCTAATCAAATCAATGTGAACTGTTGAGCTGCTGGTGACTCATCCTCCATAGTCACAGATTTTTAGTTGAATAGGATTTGTTAATGAATACATGGTAAAGTCAAGGACGCTGTGAATATAAGTAATTTGTTCCAAATCAGTGTAGTTAACATTGGTAAGGTGTGTCAATTGCCAAAGGAATATGGATAGTGACCTCACTTTCCAGCTTGTTTGTTTCCTACAGATTTCACACCAAGAAATTGAACGCATTATGACAGGCCAAGAATTTAAGGAACACAACCATATTCCAGAACACTCTTGGGGAGACAACATGGACAGCGAGCAGAGTTCCCCAGACAACGGTGTCTCTGAGGTCAACCATCCTTCCCCAGTGTCCACTCTGTCATCCAGGTGAGCTCCAGACACTTTGCCATGACTGCACAGCACATGGAATGTACTAGAGATAAGATATTGTCTTCAGTATATTACAACAGAAAATAGTATAGTTGGATTTAACCTTTCCTGTTTAGAGATAATGTATTGTAACTCTCCTCAACATTCTAAATGATCTTGTTCTGGATAGAAATGCACTTACATGCAAGAATTTGAAGAATTGTGTTTCTTTTCACTTCTGCTTTTTCGCTGGGTTTGTTGCCGTAAAAACGACAGCCATTTGAAAAGCTGCTGTGCCACAAATTCTGTCCTTAACACTTAGGGTCAACTCTCCCTCTATGACTTTCCCTCTGGGTCACCAGCTCACTCACCCAACAGATGAATGATTGCTCAATTCTCGCTAGTATGTATGAGGACCTGATGTTGTGTCTTTTCTGAAGACACCTTAAGGTAATTTCAATGTATTCATTTATTTCTTTGCAGTCGATCAATGGACATCAGCAGCTACAATGCTACCTACCAGGAACAGTATGTTGGCACCCTTGTGCCCTTGCACTACCAGTCTCTGCCGCACCTTTTTGGGTACATGGAACAGTATGGCCCTTTTCCCAGTCCTGCTCGCAGCCTGTATCCCAAATCCCAGACCCTGGTGTCACAGCTGATGGCTGCTGAAGACCTAGCGCCCCTGGGCACCCCCATGCTGATAAACGCTGGGTGAGTCTCCATGACACACAGCTCCTGTTGCTGGAAGGTTGTTTTAAAGTTGTGTTCAGCACCATTGCTGTATTTTGGTGGTGTTTGATTGTTTGATTGAGCATTTTCCTTGGAAAGCCCTAAAGACCGGTAACCATTAACCTTTTTAGTTTGCTAGCTGGAAAACACTCTCACTTCTGAGAACCAGCTCACCTTTGTCTTCTCCACTTCCTCTCACGACATCTCACCCAGGTACGGGGTGACCCAGGTGGAGCTTTTTGCCCTGCTGTGCCGTCTGGCAGATGAGCTGCTGTTCCGTCAGATCTCTTGGATCAAGCAGCTCCCCTTCTTCTGTGAGCTGTCCATCGAGGACTGCACCCGCCTGCTCAGTGCCACCTGGCAGGAGCTCATCTTGCTCTCCAGCTTCACCATATACAGCGCACAGATCTTTGGAGACCTGGCAGCCGTCACCGCTAAATACTCACCCTTGGATGACCAATTGAAAGAGTACGAGTTTAACCAGAGTTTGGGGGTTTGAGGCAATCGTGGTTTTAGACACTGGGGCTAGTATAATTCTAGTGCCGATCAAATAGCTCATGGCTCAAGGAAGTCACTAACATAATGAATTCATAATTACTCTGTTTCTGTCTATCCTGCCAGGTTTAGCGAAGATGGAATGGATGTAATGGAGAGATTGATTTACCTGTTCCACAAGTTCCATCAGCTGAATGTTAGCAACGAGGAATATGCCTGCATGAAAGCCATCAACTTCCTCAACCAAGGTATGTTTGACTCTCAATATCACTCATACACTGCATCCATCCTAGATTGAGAAAACACTTTAACAGCATACTGTATTGTTATTTTGCAGTGTTTAACTTGACAGCCATCTCTCTTCAATGGAATAGAAGTTTAGCATTTTTTTAATAATGTCTCTGTTGAATATTATTTTATCAGATATCCGGGGGCTCATTAACGTTTCCCAGCTTGAACAGCTTAACAAGCGCTACTGGTATGTGTGCCAAGACTTAATGGAGTGCAAGTACCCACAACAACCTAAACGCTTCACTGAGATCATGATGTGCCTCCCAGAGATACGTTGCATCGCAGGTCAGTATGCCTCAAGAGATACTGTTGGGTTGTGTGGAAAATATTGGGATGAATATCTGTTCGTTCATAAAATAGGAGTTGCAAAGAGTGGCGCTGGATTCTTAATTCAGTGCTCTTGTTGTTTCCTCCATGCTCCGTCCATCCAGGGAAACTGGTGTATTTCCCACTGGAACAACTCCCCCTACTGTTTAAGGCAGTGCTGCACTCCTGCAGATCAAGCCTCAAGCTCTGAGAAGGGACCCTACCTTGCACAACAGGCCTGTCACTGTCTGCTGAAAACCCAACTGGTCACCTGAAGGCAAGCCGCAAAGGACAGGAACTTCCTCTCCCCAATCCTATTTGCCCCTTTATGAATGTAATGTGCAACGTGAATGTTTTTCCTAAATGTATTTATGACATGACAGATCTGAATGTATTTTCATCTATGCAAGGAACATGCCACACGCCTGCAAATAGGCTACACAAAATTAACCAATAATTGTTTCGAAGCGTAAGTGTAATTTACAAGTGTGTTGATCCTTAGCAATGTAGCTATCTTCCCATTTCATTTGTAGAAAAAATATATTTGGGGTTCCCACTTAAATAATTAATTTGAGAAAGTTGATCAAGTGTATGTTCTGTATTGGTGAAGACAACATCACTATTCATTTGTATTATTAACACAGCATCTGCCACATTTTGTATTATAAAATACATGTAACATGGTTTGCTATACTGTTCAAGGCCAGATGATGTCCAGAATGGACATGTCTTCTTAAACACATCTTCCAACATCACATGAGTTTATTTCTTCGATTTCTACTTTTGCCCTCTATTAGAGGCATTAATATCAACATGCGCGTGAATCTGCATGTCTGTATTTTCTGTCTTATTATGCAAGTGAAGGGAAGAGATTATGTTATATTTTAGGTGTATTATCTACAGAGTTTGGCATTTACTTGCATTTCTTGCATTTCAATCAATCAACTGACTGGGTAATTGGTCCAGGCTGTTGTACTGTAGTTGATCTCTATTGCAGACGTATCTGTAGATGCCGAGGAGATCAGAAGGGAATGATGCATACTGTCTCAGCCTAGGTGTGGGTAGGAGTGGATATATAATAAAGAATAAATGCAAAAATGACATGTAGTATGCTGTGTACACTGCTCTTTGATAAAACACAGCTATTGTTAATTCTTTATGTGCCAACAAAAAGGTTAGAGCCAACATTACTTTGGGTCGCACAAATTGGTGTTCTTAACAGGGTAAATGAGAGTTTGTTGTACTCAGGAGTTACTCGGGAATCATGTTTAGGAGTCCCTTTCAGTAGCCGTCTTGCTTTTGGGAATCTCTTTTTCTATCTATTAAAGGAAAGTGTGGTATTCTGTGTGTGTGTTTAAACAGTATTACAAGTCAATTCTTTAAATGTTCTGTCAAAAATGATGACACTTGAGGTCTCAATGTCTTTGCAACTGGTTGGACTCCTTGTATTATTTGGTGTCCTATACACATGGCAAATAAGGCCTGTCACTTGACCATTACAATTGCCCTCCCCCATAAAACATTCCAAATAGTTTTCAAAATATATGTTATATCTCTTGAATGTTTACATATTTTGCACCAGACAATGATATAAGAAAAGTTACTGTGCCAAAGTTACAGTGTGTTACTGTGATTGTTGATGTTTGATATGCTTTGGTTTTTAGGTTCTTAGTCAGAGCTCATTGTTCGGCATTTTGCTCAGGTCTAGAAATGTCTCCATCTTAACCAACTCTGTCAGCCTTGTTTGTTCATATAGTTCTTGAGGAAAGCTTATTCAGCAAATGTGTTTGTATACGTCACATTTCACCATGTCTCACACTGTTAGTTTTATTTGAATTTAAATGTTCTGTATGGATTTTTTGTCTTGTTTGATAAGATATGCTTCATTGTGTAAGAATTCTGTATTACTCGAACAGAAAGAGTTTTTGTTGTTATTGTAGGTTTTAAGTCTATGGTTTGGCCCAGTCATGTAGTTGAAAAATGGTGTAGTCGCCTCGGAGCTGTAGATATTGCATGGATTCTTTGTGAGTAATGCCAGTTAGCAGTTACTGTAGGGAGGCTCTCTCTGTTTGTCAGTTATGTTATAGTTTTCAAGTCCCATGGCCACTCAGGGAAGTGAAATGGTTGAGTTCAGACCATTGTTGTACCATGCACAATGTACTCCTAGAATAAAATATGTTTGATGCAGTTTCACAGTGTTTTTAGTCTATTTCTACATTCCTACATTTTGTTTCAAATTTTCAATGTGGTCAAATGGAAAATACAATAATTTCACAATCTGACACAAAGAGGTGAGGGTCAGCAATGATTTTATGCGCGGCTTCCAT
Organism: Osmerus eperlanus; assembly: GCF_963692335.1. NCBI lineage: Eukaryota > Metazoa > Chordata > Actinopteri > Osmeriformes > Osmeridae > Osmerus > Osmerus eperlanus. Next base: position 7,133,096 of record NC_085031.1, read on the forward strand.
GGCGGTGACAAGGTTGGTATGCATGGTCAACGTGTCCTATTAAAGTCTGTTTGAGATAAGTTGTCACATTCTAGTCAGGTCTTAAAACCACAATCCTTGTACAAAATGTTACTATAGTTATTCTCTACCACTAGATAATCTGATATATAGATTTTACACCAGACAACAGTACAGGACAAACATGAATCATGTCAAATTAATATAATTGATTATATAACCTGAGATTTCAAATGCGTGCATAATTAACAACACAGTGCTTACACTAGATAACAATATTATATCCAATGCTTGTGAACCAACCTTGTAATCATCAACTGTTGCTTTTATTAGAAAATATTCTTACCTTACAAAGTATTTTTTTAAATCATTTTCAAAGTAATGAGGAATGATTTACCTATTGTGATCTAAATAGCATGAATAAAAATATGACTTTCCCCAATGTGTGATCGTTGTTATCACAATCACTATTTTTACTCAGAATAACTAGATTTAGTAGTCAGTGAATTTTTTTGTTTATCTTAACAGATAACAGATGTAATGCATACAAATCGACAAATAACACAAAAGTGTGGTTTCCCCTGTTTGTACACATAACTTCCCATTTTCCTGTGTACTCCGGTCACTTGGCGTTACTGAAACCTACATTTCCCCTGCATCAATGGTTGTCATGTAATATATTGTGAATTTGGGTTTGGAACTGGGATTGGAGTTGCCATCTCAGCAAAGACTTAAGTGTCCCACTTGATGTGTCCATGACCCTCTGCATCCCTGCTAGTTCACCAGTACTTCAAGATGGCATTTGGCCTGGTCAAACAAAGGCTGATCACCCATCACACATGGAGCTTATTTTAAACCCTGTAAGAATAGTCCTTGCGAATATTGACGAAAGTTGAGGTCACAGGAGACCTATTAGTGTAAACACTGTGTAATATCTACCCAGCGATAGCGTCGTTGACTCAACCACTTGAGAAGCGGCAAAAAAAGAGCAAAGTCATCGCAATAAATTAAGGGAGCCTGTTTTCCGTGCGACAGCAGCATCCTGCCTCTGGCTCCTCCCTTCCTGTGAGCAAGAAAGAGAAAGGGTGCTGTTTTTAGCTTCCATCTCTCATATACAGTCACCTATTTAGGTTATGGACAAATGAGGACTTCCCATGCAGTGTCAAATCAAAATACAGAACCATGGTCAAAGACAACGTCACTATGATCTACAGCTGCATAGAGCTAGAAAAAGAGATATAAAATGCCAAGGTCTATTGTAACACCTGATTGACTGCAACTATTTTTATCCAAAACAAGGGTCTCTTAGAATTTAGATCTGGGTCACACTGGAGTCTATTCTGGGACAGTATGTAATATTTAATTGACTAAAAAATAACTATACATGTAGCAAACCAAACTCAAATAATGATAATAGTGCTTCATGGACAGAATAACTATAGCAGTTTCTCCTGGCTGATGTCAAAAGAAAAACAGGATCTACTCCTACAGTAAACCTTGGTAGTGAGGGCATGATGATTTTATGTTGGTTTGCTATGTCAGACCTGTTTGTACATTAGTATCAGCTTAAGAATGTCAGCTAAGGAGACAGATGTGTGATGCAGAAGGGGAAAATGTGTAGGATTTGTTCAATACAAACACATTAGAGTCAGCATTTTCAGAAGTTAGACTTGGGCCAAAATGCTTTCAAATACTATAGCATTTGTGCTAGCTTGCATAGCACAATAGTATTTGTGCTAGCTTGCATAGCACAATCATCAACAATTTCAAAATGCAACTCCCATATAATCAAAATATAATTCCCACTCAACACTCAAGGTCAGATTTTTGTTCTATGACTATTTGCTTGGGACACCAACACCCAACACTAACAGGTTTTGGTCAATCCTACAGAACAATAAATAGGTATAGTTCATTATTTTGTAGGGTTTGAGGGCCTTAAGGTCTGGAGGCCATCTGCTATCTAGTATTGCTCATTACAGGTTCCAAGATGAAGATGGATCTTAATGACTACAACTGGATTTTAAAGTCACACATCAAATGTGTATTTATGTGTGTTTCTGCATTTGTGCTTGGTTGTAGAGTAAAAAGTAAAGTTGGGGCTCAATTGAAATAAATACAGCGACACACAGAGTTGATTGGAGCTATAAACATCCATCTAATTACTTACAAGGGTGATATGTTATCAAAATAGCTTACATTTACACTGGGAGAAAAAAGATCTGTACACTATTTAAACATATTTGAGACTCCTCATAATGTACCTTTGTGACTAGTCAAGGCAAGGCAAGTTTATTTGTAAAGCACATTTCCACACACAATGGCAATTGTGCTTTACAGAGGTACATAAACAATTTTAAAGAAATAGATTAATTGTATTTTAAAAACTGCTTTGTTAGTCGTGAAGACATGGGAGAAGAGGTCAGTTTTCATTCTAGACTTGAATATGTCAACCGTAGGGGAGTGTCTGGTTGAGGCACGCCTGACTCTGATGGGCTAAGTCAGTGGTTCTCAAACCCCTGCTCTGCATGCTCTGGGCCTGGTCCTCAGGGACCCCTGCTCTGCATGCTCTGGGCCTGGTCCTCAGGGACCCCTGCTCTGCATGCTCTGGGCCTGGTCCTCAGGGACCCCTGATCTGCATGCTCTGGGCCTGGTCCTCAGGGACCCCCTGATCTGCATGCTCTGGGCCTGGTCCTCAGGGACCCCTGATCTGCATGCTCTGGGCCTGGTCCTCAGGGACCCCTGATCTGCATGCTCTGGGCCTGGTCCTCAGGGACCCCCTGATCTGCATGCTCTGGGCCTGGTCCTCAGGGACCCCCTGATCTGCATGCTCTGGGCCTGGTCCTCAGGGACCCCTGATCTGCATGCTCTGGGCCTGGTCCTCAGGGACCCCCTGATCTGCATGCTCTGGTCCACACAAATACATGTTTGTAGTTTTGGTTAAACTTCTAACTGCTGCATTCTGGATTATCTGCAGTTGTGTTGGCTAAGGATGGAAACATAACAGGAGTTGAAACAGTCACGTAAACACAATTGTAAAAGCACATTTATTCTGTTTCAAGGTTTATGACGCAGTCCGAGGTGAAGCTAACCAACGTCACGCCTGCCCCATCTCAGGGACAGCAGGGCTGGTATCCTTGCCATGGAGGGTAACCCTGGCGTGCCACACATGCAGCGTCCAATTGTGGTGCGAGGGGGGCGGGGCTTTTGGGGGATGTTGGAAGCAACATGCCAAGAATGCTGCAAAACAAGGTTGCATCTGACGGCAACAAGGGTTTAAAAGGGCAGAAGCAGAGGGAGGGATAGTCCTGGACTCGGAGCACACAAGATTGAGTGAAATTGTTCAGGGTCAGAAGATTTGAGGGTTGGAGTACAACTGTGTGTGTGTGGAAGAGAGAGAAAAGGAGAACAGTACGTGCATGATTGTGTGTGTGTATGACAAAGAGAACGGAGTAGGGATTTTTGTGTGTGTATGATTGAGTATGGGGGGTGTTGGATGAAAAAGCATTCAAAATAGTATAAATCTTTAGTGTGAAAATACAAGTCTGTTCAAATCCCAAACAGGCTGACTGTTTATGATGGAGGCTTTCACAGGTATTTTGTGCACAAGTGTTTTCATTTTCAATGTAAGAGTAAAGAAAAACATCACCTAAGAGAGAGCTACATCTAGGTAGATGCTTTGTGAAAACGAATATCCATTCCCACCAGCACCTGTTCTACATTGTACGTACCTGTTGAATCAATGTTTTTGAAGACGTTCCACATTGGGATTTTTTTTTTTTAACCCTCGCTAAAACATTAGTTCCTCAAAGCACACTTATTATTAATCAATATCTCTGCCTCTACTATGGACATTTTTGTCCATAGTAGAGGCAGTAGACAGTTTTGTCATTCAGTCAAAAGTTCGTTTTCATGTTTATTGCAATGGAGGGCTGGCATGCCAAGATTTTACGACCTTGGAGCAAATAGCTTTAATGAACACAGGGTAGGCAGGAGGATGGTTCCTTACGCAGTGCGCGTCATTTATTTTAGTAGCAGGAAAATCCAAGGCAAAAGTACAAAAGGGCAAGGCAAAATCAGAGTCAATCAGACTGAATATCAAGGCAGATATGTACAAAAACCCAGAGCAAAGCTCCAGGCAAAGACTAGGAAAAGGTACTTGGTTGGCCAAAAAAACAGCTACAAGGTCAAAACATGTAATTGTTATCTAGGTTACTCGGAAAGAAGGCTTAGTATGTTGCGTAGACACAAAACAATACCCCACAAAGAACATGGGAAACTGAACTGGATAAATAGAGTGCTCTAACAAGCGGCAGGTGAAACTCATCAACCACACTGAACATAGACAATGGAGAACCCAGAATGTAACCTAGAAAAACTGTAACCTGGATCAGTAAAAGGTTTACAATAAGGTGGGTAAAAACAAAGAAAACAAAGACTAATAAAGAACACTACCTTACAATAGCAAAGTAATTCAATTTGTCCAGGTTTCTGCACAATATGTCATTTTATGTTAGAAAGTATTAGGGAAGTACAAATGATAGGCAGTGTAAAGATAATAGTCAAATGCATTATATATTCTGACACGAAAAGCAAACTGTGGTGTTTGAGGCCCATGAGGTTGTGGCTGTTTCAGCCTCAAGGTCATTGAAGCAGGCTAGCTAACTGGGTGGGAGCCAGTTCGCATCCACCAGAGACAGAGGACAACATTTAGTGGTGGACATTTCGACTTGAGCCTTGCTGGCACCAGCAGTTAGGCTTACAACCATTACAAGTGTGACCAAGTATCCAGTTATTTAATCTCAGATTGATTACTCTGCAGCGCTTCACTGTGGCTGAAGTTACATTAAGTCACGTGCATATTTAATAGGTTGGGATTAATTAAGAACATACTTTAAGGTTTAAGATTGGGACACGATTATGTGAGTGTTAATTACAAGTGTTTATGTTGTATGCTGCAACACACTTCTTCTGACACATAAATGTGCAAACAATTCCACTAAAAACATTAAAGATTGGTATCTGATAAGAAGGCATCAAATCAAATTTCTGTTCCAAGTTTGAAATGTGTGGGATTAACCTGCTGTTGTCCTCTGCATACCTGGCTGGCTATATTTTCCTACATCAAAATGTAATGTTCTGTGGTGAAAACAATAAAAGAATAGCCTTAAAAAGAAGTGGAAACATATTTAATTCACTCCTCAGTGACTCTGATAGGAGGACGAGGAAGACCTTGTCAAAACCTCTCTTTGTCTGTCTTTTGTTGAAGTGTATAAAGAGCAGTTTGGTGAAGGGGACTTTATCGTATAGGCAGCTGTTCAATTTCTCTATTGCCTAAAACAGTGTCGACTAAAACCAATTTTATATTCCCAAACAATGCATGCAATGTATGAAACATCAGCCCATAAGCCGTTATCTTTGGTATGACGGCTTCCTTTTTGAATGAAATTACTGTAGCCAGTTGTCTCTACGGAATAGGTCTCCAGCTATCAATGGTGCGTTCAAAGGTTTGCACAGACCTGTGCTGCACTGGATAAAGCACAGCCTTTGACGTGATCTCGTGGCTTGTTTTGAATTGTGATGTTTTTAAAACAGGAACACCCAGTGAAACAAGGGCTTACTCTCCTGCCTTTTAGCCTTTATTCTGCAAAAACACTACGTCATTGACAGACACAGCATTTACGCCTCAGTCGCATTAAATTGAAATCTCTTATTGACTAAAAGATCAAAGCAAAGGTGTAGGCTATTTTAATGACGATAATGACTATAGCACATAAGCTACCAATGAGACTGGGCTATTATTAGCATATGTATGTGTCAATCTAATAACATTGTATTGAACCCTCTATTTAAAAGAACCCAGTGTCCGTGAGAGGCGGGCCGGTGCGTGGTTTATTGTCCAAGCTGCATGTTTTGTCATTATTTTGCATTTTATGCAACAATAACTTATGGATGTGTATAGTTGCATGGATATTTAATTTAAGTTAACATTTCGAGCATAATCAGAACGTCATACCACTAATGTGGCTATCGAGTAGGCTATCGAATACTAAAAAATAATTGTTGTTTATAGAGATACGCCATGTCAATACGATAGCCTATACACAATAGGCCAAGGCGGCAAAAAGCCATAGATGGCCTTTATATAAACTACATTGTATGTAAAAAGGTAGAATGATGTTTACAACATCATTTGTAACAACAGAAACCCCCTGAAAATGAACCTTTCATACCTAGATTATTTTTGGCTTTGAGAACGGTTTTACCTTCCTGGAACTCATTCTGACATTGTGCTATATCCAATAGTTCATAGTTTATGTGTGGAAAAACATTTTGTTATTGTAGCATGCATAAAACATCTTTAATTCCTAAATTCACTAGGTGGTTGGTCTTACATAAGTATAGGATTTGATGGCCTGCACCCAAGGACAATAGCAAATTGATCGTGTGACAGGTGAGAAAAAGAATGAGAGAACTGAAAATATTGAAACCAACGTTTCTTTGCTGGAAAGGGTATTTTTGTGTAGTGTACGCATAACTAAAACGAATCCTAGCCTATATGCATGCAAGCATTAAACTAAATTCAAGGATATTATCATGATAATATTTAGCTATGTTGAAAATCATAAGGCAGCAAGCATCTAATTTTGGCTAGAGTCCTATGCTTATACTTATATAGCCTACTTTCTGAATATTCATTGTCTTTAGCAAGTGGGAAGGTTGAGGGTGGCAAATTCCTATGTGAGATGTTGTCCATAATCTGCAATAAATAGGCCTACGTACATTATAAGTGTACAACTATATATATTTCAGTGATCCCATGAGGAAATTATAGCCAAAGTTGTAGGTGTTGTAGGATACAATTTAGTGTAAGTATAATTATTCGTGATGCAACGTTTTTAGTGTGTTTTTTTTACATGGGCCTAATGAATAAAAAAGAACTCTTTAGACTTATTCGTCCGGCGGTTTTATTTGTAGCATTTTAACAACAATTTGTATATGTCATATAAGCTATGTACCTGTCAATAATGGGCTATGATAACATTCCGTGTGGCGTAATTTGAATGAGATATTAAATACTTTATAATGTGGGGGAAAGAAACGTTCTGTAGCCTACCTGTAGCCTACAGATGACCCACCACAACCACCACAACCACAATGATAAACACATTCTATGCAGTAGGGACAATTAACCAGGGAGGCGTCTTCTGGCACTCATTGGCATGACATGGTCATTGGCACTCTAATAAGACCCTCCCATCCATCCTTTTGAATCTCTAAATATGAGGAAAGCAAGTCAGTACACATGGTGTCGGTGACAAAGTGTACGACGCTGCTCGTTTTCCAGTTACTCGGTTAACGTTTAACCTTCGTGGCATCCCCGTTTATAAGCAATTTCTACAGCATCCTAACCGCTTTATTTTCATTAGTCCTGGATGAATATCCAAACAGACGCCGACAATTACAGTCATCACCTAGAGGAGAGCGCTGGGGGACTTGCGGGTATGATTTCTTTAATTCAAAGTTTCTGAAGGTTTATCTTCGATAATGGTAAATCTTGCTAAAATAAAAACACAACATAATTTTTTTTGGAACGATTGGTATTTTAATTTAAAAAATATAGGCCTATATATATATTGACTGGATTTACAATCACGTGCATTTGATAAATACATATTTGTATTCTTATTTACAGGAGTTACGTTGAACGGAATGGAGTACAGTTATGATGTTGATTTGGAAGAACTATGTCCTGTTTGTGATGATAAGGTGTCGGGATACCATTATGGTCTATTAACTTGTGAGAGTTGTAAGGTAGGCTGTGTGCTTTAGTCGTTTTCCAAATAGACACGACTTAATCCTAAATATATCGTGGTAACTATTTCGATACTTCCCAATACAAAATTGAATAATTGAATAATGTCAGATATTCAAACATTGTTTTGTAATATCGATTTGTTCTTTCATTCACAGGGCTTTTTTAAAAGGACTGTTCAAAACAATAAGAGGTACACATGTGCAGAGAATCAGAATTGTAAAATTGACAAAACTCAAAGGAAACGGTGTCCATTTTGTCGATTCCAGAAATGTCTAAGTGTTGGAATGCGATTAGAAGGTGGGAAATACTCATATTATTCTGATTTTATTGACAGCCCTTTGCACGTGGTATATATAGGCTTCATTGTGTAACTTGCTCAGATCTGAAGTAGCCAGACTCTTCAGTAATCATAAACATAAATAGGCTAACACTTAGTAGCCTATTTATAATAAGTAGCCTAAATAAACATATAGGATACTTTTCTGTATAAGGCTATTTCGAGATTCTTGAATTTCTTCATTTAATAAAAACCTCGATTTGTGTTTTCAAATTGTGTCTTAAAATCGTTAATGGAACATTTCTCCTTTTTGTTTATATTGTTTGAAAGTCATGTTCACAATGTTTTCAATAATAACGTTTTGGAAAGTCATGGCAAAAATGATTGGAAGATTAATTTTAATTTAAATGGTATGAATAACACTGAAATAATAATGTTGCATTTGTTACAGGACAGTAATACACAAAGACTCTCATATTGTCACAAGTCAAGACTGATTGTGATGAAAAGGGAAGCAATGAGACAGCTGTCAGTTGACTAATAATTTCTTCAACCTCATCTTTCAGCGGTTCGTGCAGACCGAATGAGAGGTGGCAGGAATAAATTTGGCCCCATGTACAAGCGTGACCGGGCCCTTAAGCAGCAAAAAAAGGCTTTAATACGAGCCAGCAGCCTCAAGATGGAGACCAGCACCCCTCTGGTTTCCACCAGTCAGGTGGACTACAGCTTCACCAGCAGCCTACCAGCACTGCACCCGTTGCCCAAGGGCATTATCCAGACCACCCCCACCTCCCTCCCCCCAACAGACTACAACCGCAACCTCTATGGACCTCCATCACTGGGGGTACCAGTGCCCAACAATGCCTCCCAACCAGTTTATTACCAGTACAGCTCCTTCCCCAACCGGGTGATCAAGTCAGAATACCCGGATCAATATACAAGTTCTCCAGACTCTGTGGTGGGGGGCTGCGTTTACCCTGACCAGGTGTACTCAGTACCAGGCTCACCTCAGGCTGTTGGGGTGCCTCAGATGGTGCTGGAGATCTCACGCTGTGACCCTGATGAGCTGCAGGTGCAGAGTAAGATTGCTGCCCATCTCCAGCAGGAGCAGAGCAGCAGAGGGAAGATGGAGAGGGCCAGCACCTTCAGTGTCATGTGTCTCATGGCCGACCAGACGCTGTTCTCTGTCGTGGAGTGGGCCCGCAGCTGCATCTTCTTCAAGGAGCTCAAGGTAGGACATCCAACCATCCTGAATATCTGAGAGAGTTTGTCTTTGTTGTTCTCATGAGGAATCCTACGGGCTTAATGTGTTTTTTTTTCATGTGACAATACTTTGCCTCAGAACAAGTCTTTGTGTTTTAGGTAATTAATTTGAAGGGACATTTGTGGGTGCAATTGACTATGATTATACTGGTCATTTGTATGACTGTTTGTTACTTCCTATTGTAGTTGTGGTATTTTGTAGTTGTGCTACTGGACAATAATATACATTAAAATAATAATTTGTGAAACACATGGGATCTTATGAGCCTAACTCACTATTCTCATAGCTGTACATGCGTTTTCAAGACTTCTCTCTCTCTCTCTCTCTCTCTCTCTCTCTCTCTCTCTCTCTCTCTCTCTCTCTCTCTCTCTCTCTCTCTCTCTCGCTCTCTCTCTCTCTCTCACACTCACACACACACACACACACACACACACACACACACATACACACGTATGTAGAAACACAACCTAAACTCTGTAAACATTTACCAGTTTACACATAGACCTGCATGTTTGATTGCGACTTCCTCCCTTCTGAGGTGTCAAACATGATGAAAACATGTTGACAGGTAGAAGTGAGCTGTCACAACGCCAGTCAAACAACTGCTTTTATTTTAACCTGAAAAGCAACTCAGCAGTGAGATACATAACATACATTAACGTAACTTAAATTAACTTAACTTGACTTAACCAAAAAAAGATCATGTAAAATAACGGAATAAACTTTAGTATATTAATGTACCCCTCATATGTACTTTCAGAGCAAGCTAATACTAATTCAGGTTTGTCAAATATCAACTGAGGGAGGTGAATTGCTAATCAGCTTAGCACCCACAATTACCTTCACACGCTAATGAGACATTGTGGTTTGGCATGGGTCTGTTGTTAACAATGATACACTGTTTAACTGGTTCATAAACTACGAGTTAAAATCAAGATATGATAATCCTGTCTAAATATTCAAGGGATGTTCATGTATTAATGTAACAATACCAACTATCTGTTAAATAGTGATGTAACTATAGATAAACCATATCTTGTTTTCTACTTCTGATCAGTTACATCATTTGCTCCTACATGGCATGTGCAATAAAGTTGCACTAATGCAATAATATTGACGTAAATATACAATGAAGATGTACATAAACAGTGCATTGTCAACTAGATATATTTATACAAAAATGTAAGGAATCCTGATTGCCGATAGTGAAAAAATGCAGTCAATAGAAATATTCATTTATTGTGAATTGAATAGTTAGAATATCCTAGCTATAACCCAAAGCAGACATGAAGTTATTGCAAAAATGCATCTCGACTTAAATTCCACAAGCTTGAGATGTGAATTGAAATTGCATATTGGTTATATTTATTGTAGAATAAGACATTAGGCTAAATTGAAAACATTTCACACAAACAGTTGGAGGATTAGCTAATTAGCTGTACTATAATGAACTTTAACAGGTGTAATTGTAATCAACCATCACAACATACTGGTATGGTGTGTTTCACTGTCAACTCACCGAAAGAAACATTAAAACCAGTGAATTGCGAAAAATAAGCCTACTGCTAAATTCCTCAATCAGCTATTTGTGCTGGTGCAAAAGACATTCCATGAAATATATACGAGTGGAATTTGAATTCTGGATTGCCTATTCAGTGTGTTTGGGTATTTTTGTGTGGACAGGACAGAAAGTATTTTCTTTTTAGGTTCAGTTGTAAGAATGCTTTTTCTAGCAATTTATCAAGCAAAAGTATTATCTATCTTTCATCACTTTCAATCATAGCTAATACTTCTTAAAGGTGACACATATTCTAGACTATTAGGCAAGAACAAGGTTCAACAAAAGGTTTACAAAATTAACATAGCTCATGGGCATAGACAGATTCTTGATGCAAGGTTCTGGTGCTGTTTCAGCTTCAAACGTTGTGACTCACATTTTAGATAGAAATTCGACATCAAAGTTGTTTTTTATCACCATGAATCATAACTGCTAGCATGCTGCCATGTTTTGTCCATGTTTACCTGGTGTATTTGTGATAGTTTATGGGACAATATTTACTCTCTAAAAGAATGTGTTGATGGGTTGTTTCCAGGTCTTTGTGTCTTTCATCCACATCAGACAGGTGTGTGTGCATGTGTGCCTGTGTTCATCCGTTTACAATCAAATAAGACTCTGTAGTGACCTATGTTACATTTACCCTGGGGGAAATTTGAAAATGTACGAAAAGGTTATATTACAAAGATCTGGTATAAGAGTATCTGAGATAAAGGTAAAAAAAAGTTAATGACTATATTAAGTTATCTCACCAAAGTATAGAATTAGACAAATATAAACTGTTTAATGAAAGCTGTTTCTCTTCACTTGCATACAGAAAATAGCATGCACCATGCTTTTCAGCGGTTTTACAGCTTTGTTGTAATAAAAAAATATAAAAGCTTTATAGGTATCCACTATTTGATACTTTCAATACAAAATTGAGGCATATATGGAAATAGTTGCAGTAATATGCAGTGCACAGTTATACACCTGCACTTACATTTGTGTACATAAGTGAGACCCCAAGTCTCGCTTAAACAACCAGCTCTACCATAAAAGACAGATTGACAGAAAAATAACCCTATATGCAACCATGGAGCAAGACTGACAGTTATTTGTGGATCAATTGGACACTCTTTTTTGCAACCATGAGGCAAGAGGCCATGTCTGTGGGCTTCTGTTGTCATAGGTATGCATGTTTACATCTCTCTGATGTTATCAACGGTCATGTTTTGTCGAGCGTTTGTACGAGCCATTGACATGGAAACATTTCTATAATGAGATAAGTCCTATCCTGTAGAAACTGTAGAAAAAATGGTTGTCTTTTATCACATCCACAAGTGGCCTGGTTGCTTAGCAGCCTCACAATGTCGATTTTCACAAAGAAAATGAGTAAAACTGTTCTAAAAATCCTTTTAACCTTTAATCTAATAATGTCTAATATAATAATATGTGCTGCTGTTATACCACATAATTCCATTGTAGTTCATATGCAACTACAACATTGTTACAATTAAATTGTGTCAAATTAAGATCAAGTGTTATTTTAAGGCTCATTCATAGGAAGTCAGAAACAGGTTCTGCATAAGAGTATGTAAGTTGGACAGCATTTGACTAGTCAAGCAAATAGTTTTTAAATGAATGTTTTAGTGAGGGATGAGCATGATACGTGAGGACTCATATGGACCATGCCACTGACTTTTAAGACTGTAGTTTGAAGATGAAGTTGTGTCCTGGAAAATACACCTACAATAGGTCTATGGTTGATGAACCACTAGTGTTTTACTACATCTGAATACAAGTCAGACTACAACTCTGCCACATGGATCACAGCAGATCAGAGGGCAAAGAACATTTCTAAAGGTTTTTCATCATTTGCTTTGCCTTCAGGTTGGAGACCAGATGAAGCTTCTTCACAACTGCTGGAGTGAGCTATTAGTGTTAGATTTCATCTCCAGACAAGTCCATCATGGAAAAGGGGGAAGTGTTCTTCTGGTCACCGGACAGGAGGTGAGTTCAGGTGCAACTATCATCCTCAGCATCATCATCATCTCCAAAGTTAGTGTTGCTACACATGTAGTACCGTGGATATTTGATATATATCTCCCAAAAAATACAATGCATTACCAATGTATGATTAGAATTATTCTATAATTATACTGCTATATGAACTATTGTGTTATGGCACAGATCAGCAAACTATTCCCTAACTATTACAATCTAACTTTTTTTAGCTTAGCTGCACACATACATGTTCCAGCTAAACACATACAGGTTCCGGATCTTTCTGACTATATTTCTGTATATCAGGTAGAGCTTGTGTCCATAGCTTACCAGGCTGGAGCCACACTCAGCAGTCTGGTCCAGAGGGGACAGGAGCTGGTGGAGAAACTGCAGAGCTTACAGGTTGACCGCCGAGAACTGGCCTGCTTAAAGTTCCTCATCCTCTTCAATCCTGGTAAGTAGATTTATGTAACCTGTATAACTTAGATATACTGTATCTATTTGCACAAGCTTCACTCATGTTTTACAATCTGAAGGCTAACATGTCATTGAATAATGGTTTGACTTCAGAGGAAGATTCAAATCTTAATATTTGTTACTTGAAGAAATGAAATGGCAGATTTTCAATTTCAGGGTTCAGTATAAGATAGGCATTGGTCTTGAATTGGAACTCACATTATTACAATGAAATTGCAATCTTTAGCAATAGCCTTTAAACCGTTCCCCTTCATTACATTAAAAACCCCCATCATGAAGTCCTTCCATTTGATTCAGAACCAGCGCAATTAATTTGAGTGTGATACTGCATTGACTCAAATGTATGTTATTGGGAGTTGGCACATTGGTGCTTTGTCACTTTTATTGTAAAAAGCTTAATGATTTACTCTAAATAGAGAAAAGATTTTTGCACAGGTAATGGCCTTAATTCGAATCAGGGGCCACTCTGAATAGAGTTGTGGTTACAAAGGAAACGATAGGAGCCCTTGTTCTGAACCATGCTCAATAGAAGCTTAATGGATTGACCCTACCATCAGTTGATGGTCCTGATAGACACACAGAGAGTCTGTAGCTCTCGAAGAGGGGAAAATGGCCCTTTTATCGTCGGCATTCCCTTAAGCGGTAGCAATTTAGTGCTAAACCACTGTGAACAAAAGCTTCTTTTTAAAATGAGAGTGCTTGAAGCCTCTTGCATTGCGCAGAATATGAATGTTTGCGTGGGGTTTGGAGGTGCTCATGTGGATCTCTCGTCTGCCCCACCCAAGCCAGGTAGTCTGTCACTATTCTTCCATTCTCCTTCTTCGATCCCCTTCACATTCTTGCTTTTTTTAAATTTATTATTTAGCACTGTTTATTTTCCAAGGCAATTTTCGCTTCAACCTTTGAGGCTTATATAGGGCTCCTGCTCCCCTCAATGGGAACCCCTCAATTAATTTTTGGTCCTCAGATATACCCACAGTGAGTGTGTCAGTATGTTTATGTGTAACACATGTACATTTTTCTCCTATATTTGTTTGAGCGTTCTATATATTAACTACTGACCATATACAATATACCGCATCATTTTACCATCCTCAAGCCCCTTCTCTCTCATTCCTTCCCACAGATGTAAAGCTTCTGGAGAACCAGTCATTTGTTGAGAGTGTTCAGGAACAGGTGAATGGGGCTCTGCTAGAGTACACGCTGTGTGCTTATCCACAGTACCTGGACAAATTCAGCCAACTTCTACTGCGACTCAGTGAGCTGCGCTTGCTCAGCATCCAGGCAGAAGACTACCTGTGTTACAAGCACCTGAGTGGAGAGGTTCCCTGTAACAACCTTCTCATTGAGATGCTGCATGCCAAGAGGGCATGAGGGTGAGGAGGGGGGGGGGAGATCACATGGGGTGTCAGTGTTGCTCAAATGTTGTCTGTGTAAAAGCGAGAATGTTTGTGTTGAGAGAGGGACTGTGTTTGCCTTTGCGTGTGTGTGCGTGTGTAAATTAAACACATCACAGAGCCAACTCAAAGCTGGCTAGCTTAGGCATTGTGCCGTGGGTTATCACTACAGTTTATTGCTTTAGACTGGTTCGGATTGCTTTCATTCCTGTCCTACAATATATTTGCGGTATGCAACTTAAAGACATTTCCAGTTTAACATCTCTTTTACTGTGCAAACCACTCTCTTCTCTAGAATGGTGTAAAAAACTAAAAATGTTTCAATAGTGAGTTGGCCAGCACACACA
This sequence comes from Osmerus eperlanus, assembly GCF_963692335.1. Classification (NCBI taxonomy): domain Eukaryota; kingdom Metazoa; phylum Chordata; class Actinopteri; order Osmeriformes; family Osmeridae; genus Osmerus; species Osmerus eperlanus. The sequence continues at coordinate 7,148,215 of NC_085031.1, forward strand.
CAGACACATGGGAAAATCTTAGATGACATTTGAAGCTGAAAATGTTTGTTATATAATTTGAATTTGGTTGTATTTAGTAGTTAAGTGTAGAAATTCATTTAAACATTTCTTAATTTTCCATTTTGTATACATTTTGGGCAAATTTTTTTTTTTAAGAAATGGAAGTTTACATGAGTGCCTCAAAATATGTAATCACAGTGTGTACATAAAATAAATTCATTGTTCCATATTCAAACTATATTGCAGCTACAGAGTATTTCAGTACATTTTACATTTTTACACTGTACACTGTAAACTGCAAAGAAATCCAGAGCTAAAATGCATTTTATAGTGTTTTTAGGTGATGAATAAAATAGTTGTGCAAAAATATAAACTAAAGTATTGCAACAGTAGAGGCTAATGGTGTGTGGGTATACAGCATTAACAAAAGATGATACTCCCTCAGCCATGTAACAAAAATTTCTGAATTGAGCATGAACCTGAAAGGTTCTAACAGTCATGATTTGTAAACATAATACAAATGCCATGTTGAAGAATGAATGTGAATTGAGACATTTGAAACATTGTTACATAATGGACCTTTTTGTTCCTCACACTCCCTTTTCTTTCACTTGCTGATGGTACACTTTAATGATAACTCATGCAAGCACTATGTTTACCAAACAATATGCCATTACTATGTGAAGTCTAGGTAGATTGACTTAAGGAAGCAAATAATCCAAATCAAATCCAAATGTATTTGTATAGCCCTTTTTACAGTCACAGAGGGCTTAATCCACATTGTATTTGTTTTTCCATGTAACTCTGCAATTCTCAAAAAGAACAGAGATTGTGTGTATGTGTATGTGTTTGTGTATGCATGCATGCGTGTGTGTGTGTGTGTGTGTGTGTGTGTGTGTGTGTGTGTGTGTGTGTGTGTGTGTGTGTGTGTGTGAGAGAGAGAGAGAGAGAGAGAGAGAGAGAGAGAGAGAGAGAGAGAGAGAGAGAGAGAGAGAGAGAGAGAGAGAGAGAGAGAGAGAGAGAGAGAGAGAGAGAAAATAAATAGTTTATTTTATTCAGACTATTTGAATTGTTTTTAGCATAAACATTCATACTTTGACCTTCAGAATGTCATGGGCCAGTCGGTTATCTTGGAATGTTTTCAGAAATATAAAAACTTTTGAATTTTATCATAGGATTTTGAATAACTAGCATACTTGATAACCTGAAGGAGCTTCTTTGTTGTTTTGTTAAGTTTCTTTTGCAAATCAGTGAAGTGCAATTTTAGAACCACATTAAATGAAGGTAAGGTACAATTTGTTGCCACAAATTGTGACACTATTCTAGAAGCAATGTGGTTAGGAGAAATATAATAATATACTGTATGCATATGAAAGTAAGAAATGTCTCACTTTTATTATTTTTTACATTTGGTCCATTGACACCATAGTCCTATATATTTATCTGAATTTCAGTACACTGTATGAGGCTAATAATGCATCCTGGAAAAATGGAGTGCTGTGTGCAATCCTCGATTGTGGTGACACTGGAATCACATTTCTGTTTCTTTTTTGTCTGCACAGTATACCAACCTAGGATATTATGATTGTGTTAGTTTTGTTTGTATTGTGTAACTGTAAGTGTTTCAAATTCATACAAATAAATTATTGATGAATTATTAAATACATTATTATGATTTGTTTGACTCCAAGTGTGTAAAATTAAGATTGGGACAACAATTATTGAGAGAATGTTAGGGATAAACATGCAATTCTGGTATAAGATTTTGGAGAAAAAAATCTTTATTTTGGGTAGGTGTCGTTTCTGGAAAACACAGGACGCATAAATCGCCTGCCCCAACATGTTACTTATACACAATTACTATCGTGTTCTGTCGACGTGTTTGTACAAACTTGTGCTTAATAAAACATTTTACCATAGATAACCTTATTTCCTTTTGCATGACATGTATCACTGCATTTCTCAGTCCTCCATGCATCTCCACCACAGATGGCAGAGACAGCGGTGAATGGTAAGATGTTTCAGATGGCAATTCCATTATTTATCTGGCAACTCTTGCCTGTAACTGCCTTTTTTCGTATCTTACCTCTTCATACTGTACCGTGTCCAGATAAAGTAAAGCATATTATGCCCTTTTCTACCTCCACGGTGCTCGTAGGGTACGACAGTCATTTGAAAAAGGCATTAAAAACGAACAAAATACTGCAGAGACATTGGTTTGTTTATGAATCCCTCTGGAGTTCATTATGATGTGTTCTGCAGGTGAAGGCTTTAGATGCCTTGTTAAAAAAAAGAAGTTTCAGTTTATAAACCTTTCAGCCATGCGTATCAATGTATTTAAGTTAAGTAGTAATAGAATGTGCCAAGATGTTTCAAAAGATCATAAAACATAAATTCAATTTAATTTCAATGTATTTAGATGTATTCAATGTACAAGAATAACAGAACAAAAGGTCACAAAATCAGTGTTAAACTAAATCCACCCCTTTACACTATTGTAACTGAGTATTTTCTATACTTTTAGGATTCAGTTGAAGGATGCAGGCTTCAACCTTGAGAGTAGTGAATAGGTTGATATCCATCATTAATGTATTTGATAAGGCTTGCTTTTTAATATGCCATTGTTCAATTAAATGACACAGGGTGATAAGAAATTCAATGACTTAAACGGCTTGGGTTTCGATTTATAAAATATCACATACTGCCTCAGTAGGGTTATGAAGTGCAATGAAGTGAATGATGTGATTAACAAAAGGCTAGCTGGATGGACAGAGTCGATTAATCACAACAACATGAAGTCAGGGTAGGCAAGGTAGATATTCCTTTTTCCAGTTTAAACCAGATGATAAAAAAGAGGAATGTAATAAGGTGATAATGTGAACTAGAGAAAATTAAATATGCTGTTCCTATTTCTCTTACACAGTATGTGCTTAAAAAATCGCTTTATGTGCTATTTCTATAGTACTCCTTACCTTGCACATGTATAATCATATGCAAAAGGAAGTATTAAAACCTTGAAACTGTGTGTGTTTACCTTGAGGTCGAAGGTTAAATAAATGTCTATAGATATTTGAAAACTTAAACATGGTGAATTAAGACACAGTCTCTGAATCTTCCTTAGTGATGTGACAATGAAGTACATGACAGCCCTGCCTCAATTTATTTTTTAATAGTCTGCAGTTCTACACTAGTGATGGCAATGTTTATAAAAGCTTGGCGGCCAAAATGTGATTGAATCATCAAATACACAAATTAGCTTTCTCTTGGAAGTCGCTTTGGATAAAAGCATCTGCTAAATGCATAAATGTAAATGTAAATCAATCAGTTAAGAATAAAACTTTTGTCTGTTTTGCAACTTTGTTACAATTGTGGAGTTAAAATAAAAAAGATTCTCAAAGTTCCATATTCAATGTTCCGGGGGAAGCCGCTGCTCCTGTGTGTTGAAAGGAGCCGGTGGAGGTCTGGAATCCCCTGCTTAGCCTGTCACCACCGCTACACCACCCTCGATGTGTGGATGAAGACGGATGGATGGACATTCCACACTTTATTGACAATTTAGAAATCTATACATTTCCTCAAAACTGTCAACTTATTTTTTATTGAATCACTCAAAGACACAGGGTTAGTTTATGGAACTCAAAAAGATTTAAACTTGTGTTATGTATGAATAAAATAGTTATATATATATATATATATATTCTTTTTTAAAGATTGATCCTTGTTTATTGAAACTGTGACTGATATATATTGTTAAAAAGTTTTCCTGACCTGACACATGTTCTTCAAAGCTTGATTGGAGGAAGACCTTTCACATCAAGCAGCTAAATAATGACTTTGGAGTGGTCCTTCAGGCCACCATGTTGTTGGGCCAACAGCCTGGTTTGTGCTGTCAGGAAGCCCAGTTAAAGGGTTCCATTGTCTCCGCCAGGGGATTGCTGCTTTCAGGCACCAGGAACTCTAGCCACTCAAACACCTGCTCCCAGTGCTAGACCCCCCCCACGAACCCAACCACTATGCACACACATACACACACATGCTTTTCCTCCCACTCTCCCTCGAGTTCAAACAGGCACAATGACAGAGTGATAAAGGACGCTCTCTGCTTAATTGCTTGCCGACTTTCTCTCTCCCTCTCTTTCCCGTTCAGGTGCAACATTTGAAGGTTGACTGAAAGAGAAACGTGTTCTTTCCTTTTTCCTGTATACCTTCTCATTCTGTGTCTTTCCAAAAGTCCCATCTGTGTTGATTATTGTCAATTGTGTGTGTGTGCACGTGTTGGAGTGAGGTATGTGGTATTCTGTATTTTATCCTTTTTCATTCTCAAAGAAAAGCATTTTAGTTATGATGGTGTGTGCTTGAAAGACCTGTCCAGTTTGTAATTGGGGAACTCGACAAGCTGTTGTGACTACAGGTCAAATGTGTACACACACACACAAACACACACACACACAAATACTAATGCCAAAACACCAATTTCTACTGACCTGCAGTTTTGGAACTCAGTGTTCCCAGAGGCTGTTCATGTGGTCATGTCTGACACCTATAACTTAGAAGGAAAAATGGTTGCACTGTAAATAAAAAGAAAATAAATAAAACATGTTTCGTCATTTTATAGAAACCTGGAAGTTAGATGACTAATCCTTAATATATTGTAAAACAATATACATTTAAATGTACTAATGGAATGGGATACCTGTTATGGTGTTTATAGAATTATGTAAATGTCTCACAGTTATTTCCTAGGTAGGAAACCAGAGGATGATGTCTCACAGACTTCAGAAAGTCAATGCATTTAAGAATGATTTAGACTTAAAATGACTTATTGTTGTACATAATACTCAGGGTTGTACATATACATATGAAATATAGGTACTTTATTTTAGATTTTTTTACCTGACACTATATTAAAAGTCTAGGTCAACATCAGTGTTATTGTTGACATACTTAGAGTGTATATATATTACAATAATAATCTTCTTGCAAACGTTTTGTAAATTCACATTTAAGCTTTAGGAGCTCATACAACCAGCCAGACAAAAAATCTTTCACCAATCACCAAGGTCCTAATTTTTTTTTTTTTTTCAAAACCCCAGTGGATTCTTTATAAACTTGTATTTTGATTGTCCTAAGTAAATAATTCTTGTGACTTTTTTGGGTTGTTCTTCAGTGGTGGAAAAGTCTAAGACTCTGTCAAAGTCACAGTGGAAAAGCACCATTAGTACATTAGACAGCAGTTAGCTATGACCTCACCTACATTTACCCTACACATCCATTGTACAAAGATCAAGAGATTCTAAAAAATTATAAGGATGAGCGAAGAGTGATTAGTGTGATAAGAGATGATCCCCTTGACACACTTCCTGGATTATGTTCAAATGCGGTAACTCTTTTCCATATCCCACACTGAGATCTCTCTAATAACATTTAAACCCTCTGTTTTGCCCACTCCCCTTTAATTACGCAATGAGTCAATGGGAAGCCCTCTGTGTGTTTTGATTTGGCAAGCTCTATTTGATCCAATACTCCTGATATGGAATGAGGGTTTTTCTAAGCGACCTCGACCATCCAGCTGGCACCAGGTTGGCACAGATTCTGTCCATGGCACAACATTACCCAGGTCACCAGGACAACGGTGATGCACTTCGGTGTAGGATTACTCCACAACCCTAAGGCTTTCACAACACCTTCCTTTTGGAACAGTGTTATTGACACAAATTTATTCTGTTTCTCATCATGTCCTAAAAATCATTATTTTCTCTGCCGTTCAGCTCGAAAGAAGGAGGAGAAGAATCCTTTATTCATCTCACAAATGTCGCACACACACATGCAGTGAGCGGCAAAACATACAAACGCATGCCAGGGCGTCCAGTAGAGAAATGTGTCTCTGCTTTCGTCCTATCTGTCATTCCTCCCAGGGCAGCTAGGAGTCCATGCCAGGGACATGGGCAGGATAGCAATCTTTTGTACATAAGATTTTTTTAATTTTTTATGCTTAATTGGACAGTTTAGGAGTGTGACAAGAAAGGCTGGGAGAGAGAGAGAGGGGAAGACATGCAGCAAAGGGATTTGAACCTAGGCCACTGCAGTATGGCCTCAGCCGACATGATACGTGCACTTATCCGGTAAGCTACAGGGGAACCTGTAGCATGTTTTCATAATGAGGTTGTTTGCGAATAAGCCCATGTGAGCATGGAAAGAACATGCAAAGTGCACATAGAAAGGCCAGAATAGCCCACCTGAGCACCGCACAGTGTCACATGCAAGAACCAAACCCAGGACATGTAAGGCACTGCACCACCATACCAATTAAAAAAGACTCAGGAACTGTGAATTATGTGTGTCATATTACATTTAAATCAAACTTGAATACTTGACTGATACAGCAGTGTGATGTAGTGTGATTCACTGTTGTCAGAGGCTCTACTGTACCTTAGCAAAATCCACTTCCTGTGCACCTGGGAGGTGTTGGTGTAGCTGGGACACTGTGACCGCATGAGAGACAATCTGACACAAGGTTTGGTGACAATGTATGTGTGTTAGTTATTACAAGTCAGCCCTGAAAGTCAGTCCGTAGCTCACCTAAAATATTACAATTGAGTAAAAAATACAACAATGTATATAATCTTGGATATTACTTAGCTCAGACCAAATTCTCATATTTTATTATTATTATGTTAGATTAGATAAATAATGGAGAACATTGTTTCCAACTGCTCAATTTACCCACATGGACAGTTTCTCAGGTTCAAATGAAAAAAAATTATAGAGTCGATAATAGTTGGAGTTTGTTTAACCTTTAATTTCCAGTCCACTCATCTTTATAGACAAGCTAAAAAAATCATAAAATCATCTGCAATAACCTATTCTATGTTCATGTTGCTTAATGTTAAACCAATTTCTGCTAACAAATGGTACCCCAAATCAGCTATTAGTTACTTTTCCTCAATGTCTGTCTACATCAGTCCACAAAATTAATAATATTTCACACAACCTCTCTGGACCAGTTCAAACCTCCATGTAATCATCTCCTTAAGGCATTTAAAAAGAAGAGAAGAAAAAATGTCGTAGCACCACAATCGTAAACACACATTTGGTGTTTGGCATTTGTGCGGGGAGCAAATACCATCCTAAAGATATCTCCAGTCTGTTTATCTCAGATAGCTGGTCTGTATTACTCTGCAATAAATCAAAAAATAACAAGCACCTGGGCCAAGAGGCCAGGTCAAGCTTGTTAATGAAATGTGTAGGAGAGAGAGGAGACGTGGGGAAGAGAGTACACAGGGAGTATGCATAACCCCCCCCCCCTCCTAGATTGGGTCCATGAGGGTGTGTGTGTGTGAGAGAGGGGGGGTTCTAGCAACATAAGAAATCAGATTGATACAAAGAAGACAATACAGCGTACAATAAATGTAGGAGGAAAATGTCTCAGCTTTCTTTATGGAATGTTATGGTAGAATTGTATTGCTTCCACAATGGTACTACTTCTGCTGTGCTCTGTGGGAGCAAGAGGCAGAAGGATAATTGTTCTGGGATGATTGTGCACAGATTGCAATGTACTCTTCTCATTTATAACCTGTATTAATTAATGATGTGAGCCACATGACTTAAACACATATGACCAAACAATACAGTTATCAGTGCAAATGGGTATCTGTGTTAGTGTGTCTGACCCATCACCAGCATTAATTCAATTATTGGCTTATACAAATTCATTTTGTATTCTTTTCAGGCCAAACAATATCTAAAATAGTTGTTTTAGTTGTTTCAATAGAACGCCACAACGTTAGGGATTGGGTTGGAAATATGTAGGGATGGTTATACACTTTTGTGGTGGTGACCATTTTTCTCTGACAGCAATAACTTCCTGTTTCAGACATTTATGCATACTGTCCACCTTCAGACACTCTGTTAAAAAAGCTCCCAGCCTTGCTTTCCTTTGGGGATTTTTTGCAACAATACTACACATACAGTGTTGTATGGAGTGAAGCACTTGGGTGGATACAGGGTTATTTATTTGTGCTTTTTGTACCCCACACTTACTGTTGTGCATAAGTAAAGAAAAAATATAGTGCACATCCACTCACTACTGGGCATTACATTTATTCCACCTGGCTAAGTGAACCAGTCACTCCAAAAATGGTGGAGGAATTCCTCCTATAAAAGAAATCTAATGATTCCAATGCACAGCAGTTAAGAAGCTTTAAATGAGTGTTTGTGTTTGATTGTGAGCATGTGTTTGTATATATAATTGGGGGAGGTGTTCACTAACAGAAATTGAGTCTTTATATTGGATTCTATCTCCATGACAACCATCCATGTCCTCATAGTTAAGGGGGGTTGTCAATCAAGATGAAAGCAGAAAAGAGGCATACAGACTGTTAACACACAGTGCATGAAGAGCATTCAAACCCCTTCACTTCTTCCACATTTCGTTACATTACTGCCTTACTCAAAAATGTCTTAAATGCTTTTGTGTCATCAGTCTACACACAACGCCCCATAATGACTAAAATAATTGGTATCAACAGTTTTTTAAACATCTGATAAATGTTGACCAATCCTCATCAGACTGCACACAGTAGGCTAACCACAGAGCAAAATATAAAGACTGGGCTGTAAACTGCAGCTTCTCTCAGCATCGTTTTTATGTTGAATTTACCAACCAATCATTTACAAATGTGTACTGTAAACTTTATTTTTTTCTACATAGGCCCTCCTAAACTATCTTCCCCAATATGTTTTTTTCTGTTCTCGAACTTGGCTCAAAATAATGACTTTTCATATAATATTTGTTTGGCAAAAGACTAATTCGTTTTCAACTAATCCAAAGAGGAAACTAGCACCCTATTTTTGCCTTTGTTAAAGATGGCATCGACCTATCATTGAGTCATGAGCACATCGAGACACTCTAATGCGCAAGACCGGACAAGCCGGTAGTTTACGGCGCTGACCAAAACTCGGTTTTGAGATTCAATGCCACTGACCACTTGCCAAAGAAACTAACGTGACGCCATCTACAGTTTTGATGCTTGGTCTACTTAATAGCCTGGTTAAAGCTTTTAAATTATTGCATCTTTTTGAATCCTTTAATATTGATTGTTAGTCTGTCTGAGATAGGCTACTACTTAGCTTTTCATTTTTAAAGAAGTCATTATGCCTTGCTTCTGGTGCCCCTGACAATGTCAATGCTTTGTACTCTTTATTCTGATAAATTTAAATTTAAATAAATCACCGCCACCATTCAAGTTCTGACATATTTCAGACTATGCTCTTATTCTGACAACTGGAAATGCATGGCACATTTTGACGAAACAATAAACGGCGTACTTCTCCCGGAAATAGAAAATAGTACCGAAAAAATGGCGACTCTGTCAGTATGCCAGCCCCAGTTCGGAGGTTTCAGTTTCGAAAATTGCAAGAGGTAAGAGATAGATGGGAATTAAAATGGATGTGTCTCCATTCGGTTCAACATGTATTTATAGCGGAACTTAAAGGTTCCACAAAAGTTGTATTAGCTTTGCGATGTATTTGATTGTTGTTCATCGTTGGGCCTGCTTGAATGACTCAGGCATTTCCATGGCATGAGTGTGAGTGCAAACTTAAGCCCATTGTTAAATGAATTACAAAATGTATTTTAAATTGAGAAACAGGTAAAGTCAAGGTAACCAAAATTTTATATTTGTTATTCTGGAAAGAATATTGCAAAGTAACAGCCAATCTGAGCAATACAACTGTAGCATAGCTGCTTTCTAGAGCTAACGGGTCTAATGCGTTTATAACGTGAGCAGTAACTTGAACTAGTTATAGCTAGAGCTAGTCTAACTGTTTTTCATTTGAGCTTAACTAGTCTCAGTAAGATAGGGACTAGAGACACAGGTTATTTGAATTAAAGTGAAAATAAAAAAATAAAAATCATTTCACAATTTGAGGCAGCTCTACAGTTAATTATCATCGAATAGCCTATCATTAGCTCTACCTCCCTGCGTCTGGACTTGTACTAGTAGCGTTAAGTCATTACCGGCAACCTGTACAGTAGCTAGTTTGACGATAGTGGCAATATTTTGTTTTAAATTATTATTATTATTCAGATTCATAACCAGCGACACTGGTAACACTGAATAAAAATAAATCGTGCGCTGGCTGTGCAACAAATTTCCCCTTTGGCATAATGGGTTAAAGAACCATACCTTAATTGGCTGAACTGGACGTCACTAACATTGCGTTTATTTTGTTAACTATGTCGCTTTGGATAAAAGCATCAACTCAATTAATAAAATGTCAAATATTTTTCAGAAATGCTGTTTTGGAGGCTGAGATGACCAAATTAGGATCTAGCACACCAGCGGCCCGCAAAACAGGAACTACCATCTGTGGTATTGTGTTTAAGGTAAAATACTGTTGAAACACTACATCAAGAATATTATTAATTTTATAGCATGCGGTTCCTTTTATGTATTTGTACAACTTTCTTGACGTATCTTTTCACATGGTTTTGTTCCAATTTTGTGGAATTGATAACCCAAGTGTCTGAACTTATGGACCTATAATTTTTGTCCAAACCATTTCCTTAAACCAGTCACCATTCTGTTCTCTCTTCAGGATGGGGTTGTTCTGGGAGCGGACACCAGAGCCACAGAGGGCATGATTGTGGCAGATAAGAACTGTTCCAAGATCCACTACATTTCCCCCAACATCTAGTACGTTTAAACATAGTTGAGCTTGAACCTTTCTGTTAAAATGTAACTGTATAGACATAGGTGGGAACATAATTGTGTGTACACGCCCTTTACTCACTGTGTACAGTTGCTGTGGTGCTGGTACAGCCGCCGACACTGAGATGACCACCCAGATCATCTCCTCCAACCTTGAGCTGCACTCCCTGTCCACGGCCAGGCTGCCTCGTGTGGCCACGGCCAACCGCATGCTCAAGCAAATGCTCTTTAGGTGAGTTTGCCGTACTCGGCAATAATTAAATCAAAATATTAGGACACCTAGAATGGCAATCCCTAATTGAGATTGCATCTCATACATGCTGTTAACTCATGAATTTCAACTCCCATATTGTTAAGATGTCTGTTAGTTTTTCTCAAATATACCTAGTTCATCTAGTGTATAGTGGTATACAGTATAATGCAGGGGTCTCCAACCCTGTTCCTGGAGAGCTACCATCCAGAGTGTCACTTCAACCTCAATTCAGCACACCTGATTCTACTAATTAGCTGGATGATGAGCTGAATGAGGCTACATTATTTGCAGTTGAAGTGAAAACCTACAGGATGGTAGCTCTCCAGGACCGGAGTTGGAGACCCCTGGTAATGCAACGTTGCCCCCAACTCAAGATCAATTAAATTACGGTATGGACTGTTTCTTATGTCCTCATGTAAGAGGCCATAAGATTGGTCAGTAATCATTCTATAAAATGACGAAAAGACTTAGCGATATGCTAAAATAACAGCCTGACATATGTAAAAGAAAGGTGTCCTACTGGCCTAGCCGGTGTGATGGAACAAGTCAAGATTGAGATTTGAACGCAGTTTGAGTCCTAAATAGAGGAAAATCCAGGCATAGTAGCAACTTCTTTGAACATCATGCAGGTCATCGTGGGTTCATCTAATTCATCCAAGAGGAAGTATGCTCTTTGTTGGAATCAAATAGCAGAGTTAGTTTTGGAAGAGGGAAACTCAGGGACTTCAACGTTGCTAGCTATTTGAAAAATGTCCTTCATAATGTAGAGCCTGAATACAACGGGCTTCTAGCACCCGCAATTACTGCATTTCGTTTCTGAAAGTGTTTCATGTAAGCTGTCTAGATGTTTCGCTGGGCAGTATTGGTGTAGTTCCCATTACAAGTTGTGTAATTTGTGTAGGCTATCACTTACAAAACCATAGCATTGTTAAGTTCAGGAAACGTAATTGAATCAATACCCATATTATAATTCTCAACAAAGACATCTTCTTGATAAAAATGAATCAAGACTGTCTCACTTAATGCAATTCAACTGCCCTGTGATAACTGTTAGCTTTTCCACAACTTTCCATTCAGATACCAGGGCTACATAGGTGCAGCCCTGGTTCTGGGTGGAGTAGACTGCAATGGCCCTCACCTCTACAGCATATACCCCCACGGCTCCACCGATAAGCTTCCCTACGTCACCATGGGTGAGTTACACAACACGTTTGTCTTGTTTGTATGAAGTCAAATGTTCAGTACTGCTGCCGTCACTAGAGAATAATCTGTGTCACACCAGTTCCTTTTACTACTTATATCACCACAATATGTATTTGAATAAAATAAAAATGAAAAGCTGTCCCAAATTAAATATTTCACGCTTCTGCCAAAATTGCAGTGGGGAAGATAAATGGAAAGATGTTTTAAGAACTGGGCCTAGCACTTCAGACAAGGCAAAGCTGTTTGAGATTCCCAAACACTGCTCCAATCACACCGTGGTTCTGAAATGGCTTGAGAGATCCATAGAGATCCTTCAGGAGCTTGGTCTCTGAGCCTGCTGGTATCTAGGATACCAATACTTCCTGAATTGACTGGATGGAATTACCACTTAATTTCTCCTTCATGCAGCTTTTTAATAATAATAAAATGTTAGTTCATTTGGCAGACCCTTTTCTCTACAACGATTTGCAGGAGTTTGAACCTGCTGTCAAATTCTGTACCAGTGAGCTATACCCAGTGTTACACTGTTTTCAGAGATCAGTGTTGGTTGCATGTCGTGTCCCATCCCTTGACTGTTGGACTTTCTCTATCGTCTAGGCTCTGGGTCTCTGGCCGCCATGGCCGTGTTTGAGGACCGCTACAAGCCTGATATGGAGGTGAGTTTGACCTGCTGCACACACCATCTCAACATTTAGATGGATTAAAGATGGAAGAGAAAGTTAGTGTCTTGATGACAGAACTTTTAAAGCCCCTTCTCTAAACAAGACCAGTCTCATACTTAACTCTGTTAACCATAAAGATCTTGAATTAAGAACCTTCTTGAGACTTTTTTGGGGACTACAATACCCTTATGGACCACCATTAAACTGTTCTGTACCAAGCATCTATAAACTGTTTATATTTCTGTATCCCACTCCTCCTCACAAATGTACATGCTAAAACTCTGAATCCCACAAAGACGCTATAAAGCATTATAAAGTGCTATCAAAGCCTTTTCCCGCTCGCTCTTTCTAATACAATATTAGAAATTTGCAGAGGTTGTTTTGTGTTCACTCAGCCATGTACACCTGCAGGTAAGGTGCCCAATTAGTGATAGGCTAGATCACAGAATGATTTAGAGCTCGAAAAAGACGAAAAAAGCAGTTTCCATCGATAGCCAGCAGTTTCTATAGATAGCCAACAGGGGGAGCCCTTGGTGGTCAAATGGTAATGTAGTCTGTCTCTCTAACACTGTTGATCTTGGCACAGGCATGTGTGTGTGACTGACTGGATAGGGGCCCATTCATGCAGAAACTGCTGCAAGACAGCATTTTGTATTAATCCAGATAAATCTTTTTGTTGAAATGTGGTTGGTGGAGATGATGACCACAAGTGTCTCCTGTCGTCCTTCCCAGGAGGACGATGCCAAGCGGCTGGTCCGGGACGCCATTGCAGCAGGTATCTTCAACGACTTGGGCTCTGGTAGCAACATTGACCTGTGCGTCATCACCAAGGGCAAGGTGGACTACATCAGGCCTCACGACCAGGCCAACCTGAAGGGTGTCAGGTAAGACTCACTGATCGACTGGTCCTCTTTGGATCCATGAGTGCTACTGTAGACACAATTTTTGTGGTTTCAATTTGGTTCCCCTGGTTTACTCCAAGTCCCCATTCCCCCCCCCCCCCCCATCGGTACATATTATTCCTATAACATTTTTGGCTCAGTTTTTGGACCCAAATTGTACATTAATGTTGCCTCACACAAGTCCCCTCTGACTACAGCACTAATAGTTTCCACTTGTCTTAGCAGGGTTCTTATCAACAGTGCTCAATACCCTGTACTGTACTTGTACTAAATCAATTTTACGCATGTGAATTGTAAACCCACAAACACTTTTAAGGCAGTAAAGCCACAGGCATGTGCTTGATTAGAAGTTGGCCTCAAATCCCAGTGCACTCGAGTTGATAAATAACAGCATTGCAACATCTAATAGCTGTCTACTCATCTTTAAATGCCAGGACAAGTATTCATTAAATTAACACTTATACCTTTGGCCTGTTTTGTTTAGACTAGATGAGCTTGATGCCTTGTTGGAGTAAGTAAACCTGGGTGTGTGTTGAAAGAAGTAGATTACCTATTAGTTTTCCTTACCCCACCTGTACTCAGGTGAACGCTAACCCACTGACCCTGGGAATGCATTGTGGCCCTCTTGCCCAACATTCCCTGTGTTGTATTTCACACATAACAACTAATTTGCATGGTTTGTACTGATTCTCTCAAGGAATTATGTAAAAAAATAAAAAATAAAAAAATCCTTTTTACTTCCATCAGAACTGGTAACTACAAGTACAAGAGAGGAACAACTGGAGTTCTGACAAAGTCTGTGATCCCCCTGGACCTGGTGGAAGAGACTGTACAGACTATGGACACTTCTTAAAGCACTAATTCGTTCTCCTGTGGTCTTTGTTGTCTCCCCCCCCCCTCTCCTTAGCAGAGCTGTTGTGGCATGTTTTTCCATGGTTTACAATAAAATATTCCAGTTTTTCAGTTGTAAAGAATTCAGTTTGGATATGCTTTCATGGCAATAATTGGATCAATAAAATTTGTTAAAGAAACATTTGTCTGAAGTGTACTGCTAAACATCAACATGTGCTTACCAACACGTTACCTTTTTACCAAATCATGTATTTTCTTTAAAAACCTTTAACCTACTGCAAATGCAAAAAAGAACACTTGAATGTCATTGCATAAACTTAAGGATAACTTCAAATCCCCACAGGTAAGCTCTCAAAATGTCTAAATACACTGATGAATAAATACAAATTGTGTGAAATACCTTTTGAAAGTTGTAGAAGTTAAATAACGGGGTTCCCACAGGGCCTTAAAAAGTCTAAAATTCTAAACTTAAATTTAAGGCCTAAAACGACCAGATTTTCATCCGAGGTATTACATTTCATTTAGTCAGGTCAGGTCTAAAAAAGGTTTTACCTTTGTTCATTTCCAGAAACACTGCCTGCAGAAAGTTATTACAAAGTAGCAAAAAGTCGAATTACAGGGGGGCTTTGACCCCCTAATTAAGACTTGGACCCCCCCAAAAGAGTTAAAAACAGGTTGGGGTGGTCGATACATTTATATATCATTCTTACCTGTAATCGTAGATATTACTTTATACACCCTGGAGAAGAAGCTGACCTCCCCGATTATCATTGTATAATTCCCACTGCATGCACACTAACCCAGTGAGTTAACAGGGGAGCCCTGCTTTCTTCTGGTTTTCTGACACCCCAACTCTGCAGGTTGTTACAACTAGATAGTTCAATGTCAAATTTAAATGTTGACTGGAGATTGTCATGATCCCTGATAGCTCAGTGGTTAAGGATGTGGGCAACTATTTGAGGGGTCTTGTGTTCAAATCTGTCTGAAGGATTTTCTTACAACTCAATTTTTGCTCTTCGACTTATAAATAAAACAGATAAAAGGTAAGTTTCTTTTTAGACTCTTGGTTGAGCCTTTCCTGGTGGGATAGTTGGGTACCTGGAAAGACAGTTGGGAGAGGGGATCTGGACAGTTGGCGAGTGTGCTGTAGTTACAGGGATCTGGGTGTGATCTGGGTGTTGTTGGCACTAGGCTCTGCTGGTTTTGAGCCCAGGTCGTTGTGGTGTAGGCCCTTGTTATAATTTCAATTATGCTTACATTAAAATAAAAAATTGTGAATTGCTAGAAGACTGAAACTGATTTTTTGATCTGTAAATTAAATGAATGATTTTTCAATGATTTTTTAAAATTTCAATTGACATAAAAAAAAAAAACAGAATTTCTTTGATTTGATATATTTTTGGTAATGCGTCATGTAGGTCTTAAATTTCCATCTTTATGGTCTTAAAAGGGTCTTAAATTTGACTTACTGAAACCTGCAGGAACCCTGAATAAACATAGTGTATTTAAGTTAGCACTTTAGTACAGAATTATCTAAAACAAAGAAAGCTGGACTCAATTCTTATTGTCTTGATTAAAACATCCAATGATCAAGGAAACTCAATATATAAAATTTGTCTTTTAATGTTTTCATTATTAAGGCACTTTCCACTGTTTCACAATTTCACAGTTCAAACTTGTCTGGTTTGATTTCTATATCTACATTCTCCAAATCAAGCTGTAAATGGACAGTCAACTGCATTGCTATGTAGAGAAAATACTGGTAAAATATAGTTTAAAAAAGCATCAACAAGGCCCCTCTCACCAGTTATTAAAAAGGGGATTGAATCCCAAATTTAAGTCAGACTAATATTTGAAAAGCTTTCTACATTGCTTATGTTGATTCAGCATTGGGAAATGACATGGCAGGTTAAACAATCTCCGAGATACTTGGAAAATACCATCTCAAACCAGTGTCCTCAGTTTATGTCTTTTGTTGTTGCACATAAGTAACTTGTGACCTGGGACACAAAGGTTGCGATACAATATCCTTTGGGTCACAATCAACACTGTACACAAAACATATGCAATATATGTCTGAGGTATTTGATGCATGTAAAAATGAGCATTATTTCTAAATACAAGACTAGCAAACAAATCTCAAAAAGGAAAAAAGTTTTTTTTTTATCCACACCTTCACTACATAGCATACAAAAATGTGAGAAAGCACACAATTAACCTGTGAGACAGGGAATCGATTTGGAATGCAATCCCTGTCACATCAAAAAGTCCACCGTGATGATGTACCCCCTGTGACGTCATGTTAGTGCTACGATACTCTTTCTCTTGCTACAAATCACTACCATCACTTCCTCAAATTACTGTGACACTTGGCCTGAAAAAGCTGTTTGCCGTGACCACTATAGCAGTAGAGACTCCACAGGCTTTTGACAACAAATCCCAAGCAGCTCTCTTTATGGTCTCCTTGATGGCCCCGTGTCTCAATCACTGAGAGACATAGGCTGGAAGTACAGGTTCCAGTGAGACCAGCAAAGGCTGGAGTCATAGACCAGTTGACAGAATGGAGACCCAGATGGAGGGATAAACTTATATTCAGGTGCTGGCAGTCCACAGCTGCATCTGTTTGGCAATCTGCAGAACAAAGATGATGTCTGGACGTTCATCTGGCTCAGGGTTGATGCACATGCTGACCAAGTCTCGCAGCTGTTGGCAGAGTTTGAACAGGGTTATTGTTGCTATGGCATCACTTTAGTCGTCACTTTAGTACATGTCAACGAAAACCAGTAAACTTTTACTTTACACTACTTCTTGTCCTCCTTTGATCATTAAAGGATCTCACAGAAAACAAAGTAAAGTGCTTTCCTTTGCACAATTTCACTGTGAATGCTCTGTCTTTGATTCTACATGTCTCTGAATCTTGAATGTCATAAAAAGTTAACCATTGTATTATTAATATGAATTGAAAACCAAGTACACCGTTTTGGACATGCTGTAGTTTAGATTTATGACCAGCAGACTTCCAATGTGGCTTTAGGTATCGAGCCTCTCGAAATATTTGTACAGATCAAGGTTCCGGCTTGTCGATGCATTCAAAAGTCACAACTGTTGTAGATCACCACTCCTCCTCTGAACCACTCCACACATACATTTACATTTAATCATTTAGCAGACGCTTTTATCCAGAGCGACTTACAGTAAGTACAGGGACATTCCCCGAGGCAAGTAGGGTGAAGGGCCTTGCCCAAGGACACAAAGTCATTTTGGCGGCTGGGAATCGAACCGGCAACCTTCTGATTAATAGCCCGATTCCCAAACCGCTCAGCCATTTGACTCCCTGACATAGGCCCCAGAGTCTTGATGGCGAAGTGTGCAGCTGAGTCACACACGTAAAGACCAGTATTCAGAAAGCTGTGACTCCATGACCTTTTTATCACATGACATTTTGGCATTTCGGCCCATGGCATAATATTGGGATTACAATGGCTGTCTCTGTCAGCTGTGGAAGTGTCGATTAGCGATGCCTACGAGAAAAGTTTCAGTCAGTGCCATGTTCCATCAGCCGTTCGGAGAAAGAAACTATCTGAAGCCAATCAGAGTTGGTGAAAAACACTTCTGTGTGTCTGCACGTCCCATGCTTGTCATTAAACCTGATTTTCTGGCGTGGCGCACTGAATGGCTACATGAGCCGTTTGAGTCCTGACCTTTACACGCCAAAGCAGCCTGTCACATGGGCCTGTCACTTAAATCGTTGAGGAAAACAAGGGAAGAAGAGATTCAAAACAAGATGAGGGCAAGTGTGCCACTGAAAAGATGAGGGGCCAAGACTTGATCCATATGCTCTTTCAATGACTGAAGTTGGAACAGAGGAACCTTTAAACTAAAATGTAATGAGTCATCTGAATCTAGAAGGACAGGAAGAAAACATCTCTAAAAGTGTACAGTGCATTCCATTGGTGCCTTCATAACTTAAGTTGGTTGCAAGATTTTCACCAGTGATATAATCCTGTCATTATTTGTATTATTTGTGTATTGTAGGACCTTGTTATGCCAGATCATACTGCCAGTAATTAGCAAGCTTCAGCCAGCAGAAGACCACGTTACACAATAGTCTCAATAGAATGAAGCATAAATGACCTTACTGAAAAGGAGCTAGGGGAGGGAGACTGTCGTGGGTAGCTTTTACCTTTGCAGAGTATTGGTCGGGTGGTAGTGGAGGATAGTCACATTGCTCGATCTTCTGGCACAAAGAGAGAAGGTTCATCTTGTCCCCGTAGAATGGACTGTGCAACGCAGCCATCTAAACACACAGAGAGAAAAAAGAATTGTCTAGGTCTGAAATTTAAAGGGCATACACTCTTAAATGTAAGTATAAGAGAAAGAATTTGGCCTCTTGTCAAGTGCCACGACAAGCTACTGTTGCATTAGTATGACGAGTTCTAAGAAAAACCTTAAGCAATTCAGAAATATTTACATTCTTACGTTTTCATTCCTTTCCTCCAAGCACAGACAATAATGCAGTCTAAGGTTTACTTGGGAAGATATATCATCTGCATAATCAGCCAACACCAAATAAGCAGAGGGCACAGAGAGAGTGGCTCTGACACACACACTTTGGTGAGTATAGAGAGAAAAGAAGAGTCAGGAAAAACAATTGGAAGCAGAGTTGGTGCTATGGAAATTGCAGTTTTGTACGCTCCAACCGTCGCTATGGAGGTATCTGATCGGTAAACAAGATGTCTGTGTAAATAGCATGATTACATCTAAGTTCCCTATAGATGCAAGACCCTAATGCTAACCATAATAGTCAAAGCTTTGCTGATGCCTTACTCCCGATCAAATGAATCCATTCACAGGATATTATTTTAAATATGAAACCTGATTTATATTCAAGGCAGTAGGGAAGAAGAGAGTGATTCAGGGCTCAGTCTATCAATTGAGTAGATGGCAGAGAAAACAAGATCAATTGGGCAATTTTCTGTAGAAGATTTCTGAAAAGATGAGTAGGGAGAGGAAGATACAGTAAAACGAGTGAAGGATGAACAGGACAACATCCTGGATTGTGCGGCATAGGGAGGAAGAGGAAGAAAAAGAAGATATATTGACATTCTATGTGGTGGACTGCTGAGACATCCATGGACGTGAAAGGGGAATAAAGCCAGTCATTCAGAGTCCTACCCTAGACGGCACAAAGACTGTAACCCCAGGGCTATAACCAGACTGAATGTCAAGCCCATTACAGACTAAGGGAGTCATTGTTGAAGACAGTTTAGTATCTGTGGCTGATGAATAGACATTCAGAAAATGGAACTGCGTGAGTTGTGTTGATAAGATGGTTCTCCAACTCTCTATCTATCTATCTGTCTATCTCTCTCTCACACATACACAGATGAAAATATGTTTATTTGATATACAAACACACATACAAAGAGTAAACAGAAATCACATAGAACTTCCGCGTAGGCATCCGCGTATTTTAGAGACAGCATGCTTTAGACCTGAGCTAGGACAGTTTTTCCATGTTCTTACATTAGAAAAAGATTTATCAGGAGTTGAGAGGGGGAACAGAGACATGTCTCACAGTATTAGTGTTTCACAGTAAAACAGTGCTTACATATTCTATTTGGTTTCCTTTATGAAGTCCTGCAGCTCCATAACACTGTACATTACACTGTATAAGCTCATTACATTTGAATATATATAGTATTTGACAGGTTTATGTAGTGATCGTGGAAACCACAGTGGGCCTACCTCATACAACAGACATCCCAGAGACCAGATGTCAGACTTGAAATTGTAGCCATTCTCATGGATCCTCTCTGGTGACATGTAGTACGGCGTACCCACTGTGTCAAAAAAAGATGTGGATCTGTCTAATACATTCATCGAAATGATTTTGTACTAGACTATAATGGGAGAATAGAGAAGGAAGGCAGGAAGTTATGATTGCATATAAGACAACCAGTAAAGTACATTCTGATAGTGCACAGAATATTTTTTATTATTTTTCATTTGTATGTCCATTGTTGGCTATGGTCATGAAGTGACGTGCATCTGTCTGTCTGACAGCAGACCCACAGAATCATGGGCTTCTTGAAGAAAACAAAACAAACATTTGAAGTGTTTCCTTATTGGTTGGTGGCAGAGCATTAAGCAGTATGTATTACCTAGTGAGTGGGCTGCAGTATGTATTACCTAGTGAGTGGGCTGCAGTATGTATTACCTAGTGAGTGGGCTGCAGTATGTATTACCTAGTGAGTGGGCTGCAGTATGTATTACCTAGTGAGTGGGCTGCAGTGGTCTTGGAGCTGAAGAAGCGTCCCAGTCCCAGGTCTCCCAGCTTCACCTCTCCAGTGGCTGTGATGAACACATTGGCTGGTTTGATGTCTGGAGCGGAGAGAGGACAAACAAATCACACACACACACTAACAGTCAGAGCGTTCAGGCTACTTTCACCTTGTCCATTGGACAAAGGCTAAAGCAACTTGTCTCCCACTCCCATACAAGGTAACCTTGTATTCATGTCATTCAGAGTTCAGGATTCAGAGTCTTGGCAATCAAGATTCTTTGTGTACGTGTGTTTGTTTGTTTGCTTGTTTCAAGTGTGGTGTGAGTGTGTGTGTGTGTGTGTGTATTTGCGTGTGGTGTGTGTGTCTGTGTGTTGGGGGGGGGGGGGGTTCTGAACGTATGTATGTGACTCCTGCAGTTGGGAGATCTGTGTGTGTGTCACTTCTGGCCGGTGCTAATGTTTGCCCTGCCAATGAGCAGGTCTCTTTCCTGTGAGAGCCTGAGACTAAGCAGCGTGGCAGACCACTGTCATGACAGCTCCACTCACAGACACACGCTGTGGAACCATAAGAGGGCATTGGATGACTGACCAGGGCATGGGGTAGAGAGGACATTAAAAGAGGAAAGGAAGGGAGTGAGGGGGGATTAAGTAAGCAGGCAGTAGGGAGTGAGCGGAAAGGAGGTAGGAATCAAAGAAAAAGAACGATGTGAAGGAGAGTGAGGGTGAAAGTGGACAGGGGAAAGTGAGCGAATGTGGACATGAATGAAATTGTGGACAAAGGTACTGAATGAAAATACGTGAGACACACAATAGGTTGTAAGACATATACTGAGTTGTGGAAAAAGGAGAAACATTAGGTGAGTGTGAACAGGAGGAGCAGCAGTGGAAGAAAGGTTGTTTACCACGGTGCATTACTCTGCGGGAATGCATGTGCTCCAGGGCACTGCACAGCTGGACAAAATATTTCCATATTGTCCTCTCTGGAATCAGCCGTCGCTTTTTCTTGAAGTACTGTAAGGAGAAAGAGTAAAAAAGAATGGTAAAAAAATCTACAGTTTACTGAGGTGGCTGTCTTACATCAACACGCTAACTGAATTATTACTCTTGGAGTTACCATTTCACCCTTTTGTTGCCTCTGTTTCAGTCGTTAATTACAATCCACTTCAGGGGGCTGCTGCCTAACTACTGTAGGTATGAATTACCCATGAACAGAGCCAAGCAGCTAATTAAGACTAATATTGCTTATAAACTGCAGAAAGTTGTGACCAAAACACTGCTTGTATTTTCGCATGTTTTTTCTCTACATTTCTTCATGTTTTTGAGGGGAAATATGTTTTAATGATAACTCTGCCACCAGCAGGATATTAGTGGACAGAGACACACATTATGGTTTAGGTAGGGATCAGAGGGATTGGACAGAGGAAACACAGGAAAAAACAGGTGACAAGAAAGAACATGGGAACGAACACAAAGGAATGTGTGGAAAGTAAGCGATTTGGTAAGCTGCTGAAAAAACTGAAAAGAAAGACATGGAGAGAAGTAGGGAGGAGACTGAAAGAAACCAGAGAGGAAACAGAGAGAGAGAATCCATAGAAGAACAACTGTATACATACAGATCTTATATATACTTATAAATATATATTTTAGTTCCAACTGATAGATACACACTCCTGGTCCTGTCCTTCACTGTCGCATGGTGGGAATGTGGGGCATGACCTCTGACCTTTATCATCTGAGAGAGGTCACCAGCATCGGCCAGCTCCAAAACAATGTTAAGTTCGTTGTCTTCGATGAAGGAGTCCAGGTACTTTATCACGTTAGGGTGGTTCAACTGCTGCAAGTGACCAGAGAGAGAGAGAGACAGAAAGAGAGACAGAAAGAGAGACAGAAGGAGAGAGAGAGGAGAATATACATGGATTCAGCTCTGAACTTTAATTCTCTGTTTAGTTTACTCATATAAATATATTACTTGCAGTATCCAGTCAATGAAATTACACTGTCTGAAATGGATTCAAAGAAGTATTAAGTAATAAAACATTTATCAAACACAGTGGGACAGACGGGGATCTCTGAATCTCTGAGGAGATTCTACTGGCATCTGCTTGTTCTACTTGCAGAACAGAAAACCATTATGGTTCAGGAGCATGTTAGGTCTCCTTCTACTTTGGTTTTAGAAGCACTGTGTTTGCACTGTATGTTGAAAAAGTACTTGTATTGTACATTGTAACGTGGCATGGTGAGACAATACAAGCAAAGGCACGTCTGATTGTGAAATTCTGATGACTATATTAACCAGGATCATCACACATTCTTGCGAAGCTCTTACTGTAAATCCCCTGCAGCACACACTGCAGGCAGGACAGAGACACACAGTCCCAGGCTGTGTATGCTTGCATGTTTTAACTTGTATGGGCAAATAAGTGCAGACAAGGTAGAATAAATTACATTGTCTAAACGTTTTTGAGTAACATTTAGTATACATGTTTCTATGTCTATTTTGTGCAAGCAATAATTACGTTTAGGTATGAGTTTCTGCATGTTTCCAAATATGCGTTGGTGCACAAAGCTACTGCATGTGGTGAATATTATTGTTGAGAAGAGGGGGACTGAGTGAATAACAATGTAGAAGTTCCTACCTGTCTACTGTGACAAACCTATGTGTTTGTCACAGTAAAATGAACAGTATGTTTGTCTGCGGCCACAGAAACGATCTATGGTGTTAAAAACAATGAACCTGTGGATGGTAAATGGTTTTGTGTGAGCACATGCCCTACTTTTCCATCAGGACACCTGGTCTAGGGCTGTGAGGTACTCGTTAGGTAACAGGACTGCCTCCATCTTGACAGGGGTCCTCGACCACCAGATGCACCTTTCAAGTCCTGTCATAAACATCATCTTTACCGCCTCGCTGACTCGCTGACACAAAAAACAAATGTCTCCGGAGTCTCTACCACTGATAATGACAATGAACGTGTCCCCTTATCAAAAAGTGACCTGTGAACTAATGTCACTTGTAAAAGAAAGAAGAAAAAGACAACTGCCAGCCGAGCTGCCAGTCAGTGGAAGGGTGGAACTTGCGGCAGATGGGGCGAGCCTGATTTAATTTGCTCGTTAACACGAAGCGACCCTGACAGGTGGGCGGGATTGAGAAACTGACAGGGAGGGTGAGGTGGAGGTCACTCCGCCTTCCTCTCACAATTGTTCGGGCATTCTACCTTTCCAAGCACTTTATAAAGGCAAACACGCATGAGTGTGTGTGCTAATTTACAAATAACTATACATTATTATATATACCGAACTCACACACACCACAACCTTCCGCACACACAAGACACCATCATACAGCACACATGTTTAACCATTTTTGACAAACACCCTCTTTTAAGCTCCTTCCTAATCAACACTGTGAGTATGTGAACGTGTGACTGCTGGTTGATCTGGGTTTATGAGGAAGCAGGGAAGATTCTGGGCTGGTGGCCGTAATGACATACTTTCAGCAGATCAATCTCCTTGATGCAGTCCTGGCGCGCCTTAGCATCCATCATCTCAAAGATCTACAGAAAACAAAGACAATGACGTTGTCTCAAGTGTACAGTTGAGTTGGGTGCCATGCGTTAGAAACACTAGAAATTGCAATGCATCCATATCCATCTACTCATTCATTGGTTAACACAATATTGTACAAAGGTGACTTTTTTATTATTATTTTTTATCTCTGATCGTTGTGACAAGAACCCCCTTACCGCTCAGATAATTGACCAATTACAGCAGAGAGACACACCCCTTAGATAGATGCCCAATGACACGTTCACTATCTAGTACCTGGACTTTCTTCAGTGCTACCTGGTGTCCCTCCAGCAGGTAGGTGGCCTTGTACACTTCACTGAACTGGCCCCTCCCGATCTTCTTTTCGATACGGAAGTTGGCCAGTGTGCAGCAGTACTGGTAGCTTGGCATGTTTCTCTGAGTGGAGAGGACATACAGAAAACCATGTTAAAATCAAAATAGTGACATGCTATAATGTGTCTGTGTACTTTTACTCGGCCTGCCCTAACTTTGTGCTGCCCTAACTTTGTGCGTGTGTAGTCCTGTAAGTGTTGGTATGTCTTTTGCAGATTGGCTCCAAATATTGCTCTCCTTCTCAAGATTACCAAAGTAGTTGTGAAATATGTACATCAGTTGCTGGTGTTCAGATTCAAAAAGGTTCAAAGGTTTGAGCCTAAGGCACATCTAGTGGTAGAGCACAAGGCAACACGCTCAACTTTCAAATTGTCTTGTGATTAGCTATATCCCTGCTCTTGGACCTCATCATGAGGGCTATAAAAGCAGTCCTAGTTTCTGAGGGAGATGTGTCGGTCATGGACGGGCAGTGGGAGAAGTGTCGAACAGTGCTGGTAACTGGTGCCAATCGTGGTATTGGTCTGCAGTTGGTCAAGGCTTTGGTAAATGGCAAGTTTACACCAGAGGTCATTATTGCCACAGCGAGGGATCCCGGACGGGCTGGGGTAATGAAGATGGGACAGTTTAACTGAGATATACTGCAATATCTCTCATGGATACAAGATGTTGTATGTCATCTTAAATATGTTATTTTAATTGATTTTTTTAGGAATTGCAGGAGTTGGCGAGTAAAAATTGCAGTATCCACATTGTGAAACTAGGTAAAATATAGTTTTAATCTTTAATGAGTAGCTTTGTGGACATTCTAATCAAAACTAACCTAAACAAATGATCATATTTTCTTGCAGATGTCATTGATCAGCAGGCAATATTTCAAGCAGTTCAGTGCACATCATCTCTTGTTGGGGAGAAAGGACTTAACTGTCTGATTAACAATGCTGGAATCAACCTGAGAGATTCCCTAGAGGAGGTCACTGTAGACACCATGATGTTAAACTACCAGATCAACACTGTGGCACCGCTGATGATAATACAGGTAAGATCTGGCACAAAAAGAATCTCCTACTGAAAGACATTTTGTACATTTAAAGGGGGAGTTATTGGGTAACAAAGCTAGTTGGGCCCTCAAACTACAAGAAAAACTCAGATGTGACGCTAAATGTATGCAATTCTATAAACGTAAATGTTACATATCTGTCAAGGCTTTTCTGCCCCTGCTGAGGAAAGCAGCAAAGCAGACTACTGGCTTTGGGATTGGAAGGGCGGCTGTGGTCAACATTTCTTCTTGCCTGGGCTCCATTCAACACACTTGGGAAGACGGGGCTGAATACAGATGCTACCCTTATCGTGCATCAAAGGTGTGGTGCCTACTCACTTCATTATGTGATCCTAATGTTCCTTTTTTAGGATTGACACCTAATCAACATATTGATCCATTTGTAAATTTCCCCAGAAAAACCTGCAAATATTAATAAAGTAATTTGTCTTCAGTGAAATTGGTAATCAACCATTTACTTCATTGCATTAGCCTGCAACCTTGATTGTCCAATATATTGTATGCCATAATTGTTTTTGTATTGACCACCTGCACATTGATGCATCTGTCTTGCTGACCATAAAAGGCTGCCCTGAACATGGTGAGCAGATGTGTAGCCTATGACCTGGAGCCAGAGGGAATTCTGTGCTGCTCTCTGCACCCCGGCTGGGTCCGCACTGACATGGGTGGCCAGGAGGTAGGGGACGTTCTCCACAAACTGCCCTATGAGCGCCTTCACTTTAGTTTTTTGCATGAAGCTGTCATGACCCGTCAATTAACAGTGATTAAAAGACTGTCTGCCTTCTCCTCCCTCTTCCTTCTTCCCACCCTTAAAAAGCTCTTATGAAACAAAATTACAGACTGAGATTAAATGAGATTTTTCGTGAGTCTAGTCTTTGTGCCATGCCCACAGACTGTGCTGGCTGCAGTGTGACGTAATTCTTGTTTCCTGTGCTGTTTCCAAGGCCCCTCTAGGAACAACAGAGAGTGTGGAGGGGATTCTATCAGTTCTTGGTGGTGTTGACAGAAACAGCAACAGTCTGCTTTTGGACTGGACAGGCCAGAAGTTACCCTGGTGATGCAGATGTCATACTGAAACCTCAGCTGCTCCCAATGTTTTGGTATTTGGAATGTGATGGGTGGCAAATGCATGTCAGAATGCTAAATAAACAAGGGGTTTATGTAATGACTAGCCGTGACCATGTGTTCTTGGCAATACTGCCAAGATTTTCCCCAAACCTTCTACTGAATGCTAAACGGCGTCACTGTGTGCTCTGGCCTCTAAGGAATCTCTTGTCTCCCGTCAGATCTTCTTAGAAATGAAAAATGTGTCTTGTCTACTCCAAGGCAATTTTATTGTTAATTATTACAGCAGCATTTTAATAAATTGTCCAAATATCAAAGCTACAACAGTACACACACACACTTAAGTCCTTGTCCTCACCTGATCTTCTTGTCCAGGTATCTTGTATAGTTTGTTGTAGTTGTCTAAGTTGTGCTGGTGTGGGCTATTCTGTGCCTCCATGGTGGCATACCAAGCAGGCCACCTCACCACTGCAGGAGAGACAGTGTTTTAGTCAAGTGCAACTCTTCATTTGTGTATGAAGTATAGTATGTGTATGAGGGCATGCTTCTTTTAGTGTGTGTGCGGGCTGTGTGTAACTTCAATCAGACAGTATACCATGGGGGTATAACGGGGCTATAATGTCAGATAACTAAACCATGAGGTTCCACAATATCCAAGTTCCATGTGAAAGGTTTTTAGAGGTAATATATTGAACTCATTTGCAGGTGCAGTTTTCAGTGGTTCATAAATGTTACAAAAAATATCTTGCTAACAGCACCTGGTAGTACCAGAACCTTCAAGCTGGGACTTCTTGCTAGTTCAATGGTGACTTCTATTCATTCCAAGCCTTCCATTCCAGTCATTCCAATCCTTACTCTGTCAAGTTGAGAGATAGAATTAAGTTTTGTAATATGACATCTTTGTTTACTAAAGTTTCTTGCTCTGCTGCAAACCAACAAAACTAATTGTGATAGCCATCACTTCCCTTTCCTGTTTCCCCTCTAGCCACCATGAGGCTAGTGCACCCTCACATCCTTTCCAGCAGGCAGCTTAACATACACGCATGCACATCCACAAACTTCTTAGGAAATAAAACTGCTACGATAAAAAAGTAACTATGTTTTTTGTTCCACACACACACACAAACATACACACGCACGCACACGTTTCTTGGGAACTAGATCTGCAAGGACACTAGATTCTAGAGTGCACACACATTTATCTATTCTGGAACCCTGCCTTCTGGTCTGCCAGCTATTGTATTCCTCTGTTGACATTCATAGGGCAGAAATGCACTGATCTATTCTCTGACTACAGTGGGCTGACTTGAAGGAAGCAAAATAAAGTCCTACAGATTTTATTATGTAAAAAGTGATTAAATAGGAGGAAGCAATTACAGTATTTTGTCAATTGTTATGCAATGTGAATATGTTCAGAATTCTGCTGTTTGTTCTGTGATACATTGCATGCAGTGGTTTGGCTTGAGGTTGGTGGATGACGACAATTGAGGTGGATGGTTCAAGACTGAAACCATTCACAGAATGGCACACGCATGCCAGTTTCGTGTGGGGTTTTACCTCAGGCCTGAAGTTGAACACTGCCTTTGACAGAAACATCATCTCCAAACCACATTACCATAGTGATTTTAAGCACACACATTATAACATGACATAACAGCATAATTAGCAGTCAAAATGAAAGAGAGGGAGATTTCTTTGATAAGCAACTTCATCATTTGATTCAGTATGTCCACCCAGACGGTTGCTACTTCTAGGAGACATACTGGGAAACCATAAAGTCAAGTACTATAATACAGTACCACTAACTACTATACTACCTTCAAAAGAAGCTATATAACGTCTCTTGAAATTTGTTGTTACTGTCCTTGACAGTGTCATGAAGTCATGTAACTTTTATGAAATGTAGAAGCGATTTGAACTTTGAACTTTAGTTTTTTCGCCAAGTGGTGCACGCTTGATCCTTCATGCATCAAAACTGTTAACGTGCCTATGCGCAAGAACACACAGACACACACATTCCCTCGTATCGCCATACACAATGTCAACAGTCACGACTGCACAGCTACTCTCCAAAAACTGACACACACATCTGCCCTCTATGGGCTCACACAGCCACCATTGAGCAGGAAACAGTTCCACATGGATCTTGTTAAAGTCTGCCTAAGTCAGATGATTGCCAGACATCCCTCTCGTAGGGTTAGGCATATCAAAGACAGATGGGGAGGAAAGTCTATCTTTTTTCTCTGCGTATTCATCTTGTTTTATTCGTAAACGATGACTAGAGAGACGAGGGAGGGTAGGAGTGTCTCTCGTATCTTTCAGTGTTTCCAGTTACATTTGAGCACAAATGACAGCGCCAAGCACAGAGCTTCAGAGCGGGCTTAGAAACCGCACAACTGCAAAGGATCTCTCGTCGTTTGAGACCGAGAAGTAAGAAAGCCCGTGCTGCGGTGGCTCAAAGATTAGGTTGTTCATTGGCTGGCTGTTTCATCAGTGGGGAGCCTATAACTAAATGGGAGAAAGGTGCTTTAAAATGCTCCAGATTATCAGTTGTATAATAGCCGTTATGTGAAGATGTGAGAAAGTAGACTACACCCTTGAAGGAGGTGCAGCAGAGAGGGGGTGCTGCAGCAGTGTGGGGTGTAAATGGGTCCCCCCCACCCCCTCTCATGTTTCCATTATTTTCTCGATATTATTCTTTGTAAAGGCAGTTTTGACTGCTCTCGAGACATGATTGTTTCCTAGAGATGATTCACTACGAATCAGCGTTTCCAGATACTAATCTAGATCCACCACACACACGCACCACAGAACATATGCTACAGTATGTACTCATATTACTTTGCTTACTCCTGTGGACACACATACATGCCTGTGACTTTTTGGGCGCAAACAAATGGTCTAAACAGAACGATCGACTCAGTGCCATGCAGGAGGCGAAGCAGTGCAATGGGCATTCTGGGAGCTCTCCTACCTTCCACTAAAAGAAGATCCAGCCTGTTTTCACTACCTTGTAACAGAAGCACCCACCACAGGCAGACTCTCACAGCGAGGCACACCCAGCCACATGGCCATAGAAAAGGCAAACTGTAAATGCGTTTGAGGAACAGACACATGAGCGGGCATACACTGTTGCTAGAAGAATGGTTGCTACAGTCAATGTGACCTTTGATAAACAGACAGATATACAGAATGACTCACACAAAGACCAGTGGCTGTGCGAGGCATAGTGACACATGCTTCTAACAACTGGCTTAATTACACATAGCACTCCTAATATGACACACACATAAGCTTAGCCCTTCCCATCCCCATGTATAACATAACAGGCCTTATGGGGGAAATGGTTGGGGGGGTGGGGGTGATTGACAGCTCCCACATCAAATAGATGGGGTAGGGTAGATGGGCAGATAGGGTTTAGCCTTAATGGGGGCCACTCCTTGTTGACCATGTACAGCAAACCCCCATTCTCACTGATTAAACCAGTTAAAGGCACTGGCCTGATATTTGCTGCCAATAGGCTGGTACTGACCTAAATCTCAATTACCGATAGGGCAGCGCAGGGCCACACACAGAGCTGATAGAAAAAGGGACACTAGTCATGACCCTCTCACAGATCTGTCAGTGTTCAACTTCTTTAACTGATGCTTTTCTCATACATTCACTGATAGCTGTGAGTGTTTGTCAAGCACAGAATGGAACAACATCTATTCTTGCAGAGACTGATAGTGGATCCTAAACTGGTGAATAACTACCACTCTGTCTTTCCGAAAATGAAAAAGCATTATTTTACATTCAACTAGTCTTCCCCTCCTTCTTCCTTCCCTCTTGTCCCTTCCCTCCATCTTTGATGAGTCAGCCCTATGTGGTTATACTGGAGCTTTGCCAACTCACAGAGAACTTAACTACATTCTAACCCTCCAACTGAACTAATAGCCGTTAATAAGTTCTAAATGGCCACCAGAGCACGTTGAAGGAGATGTATGTGTAGCAGGGCACAGTGTTTTTATATGGATATCACAACCCCTTAACTGAGTTGATGACTTAATGGGAATAAACACATGATTGGTAAACTTTCTTCAGATGCAGTTTTGTATTTTCAATCAAAGATATTTAGCTGTTCTCTTCCTAGCATCTCTCGGAAGTCTGACAGAACAACATGACTGGAGTCATTTGGAGTGGTTTCTATCCTGGGTAGGCTGAGGGCCAAGTCGTTGAGGGGGAGCAATACGAAATAGAATCGCCTTCAAGAGGTGCCATCTGTAGTCTCCCATTCTTTCCTTAACTAATCAAATATAAATAATACATCAACAAACAATCATGTCATCAGGGTGCTTTTCCATTTCCTCCTTTCATCCCCACTGAAAACTGACTATTGTGTTTGAAAGGAGAACAGCTTTAAGCTACAGTATAAGCTTGCACTAGTGACACTAATATGTGACATTGTGTCAGCTTCAGCCCATGCAGCTGTTTCCCCTTCTCCCTTCAGCAATGGAAAACCGCTCTTGGTGCACACCAAGTCTCAAAAGTATGCTTGGGAAAGTTTTAAGGGGGAGAAAAGGGGAGGGGAAGGGAGTGTAAATTCTAGGAATTACAATGATTTTGCCAGTTTCTCTAACTGCCACCCTGAATTGTCTTGTATTTTGATTTAAGTGAAGTAGAACATGTGATCGCACATTCAAAATGGTCTTACTTGATGAGCAAAACACACTTTTACTCTGAAGAAATAACCATGGAGGTTCTGGGCCTCTTTGTATTCTGCTTTACCAGTAAGCCGTTGGAGTAACAACTCTTAAGCTGAAGCCAATGATTTCACATTTTGAACCATTACATTCTTTAATTATTCTTGATGCCAACTGTTATCTATAGAGTAGGTGTTAGCACAGGATTGGTTCAAGCTACCAAACATAGGCCTACATAGTCTGTGTCTGTGACCAGAGATTACATAGATTTATCTCCTTCAACAATGATCAGTCGAATCAATATAATTAACACTTTTGACATCTTGAGTGATAAAGAACACTTTACATTTACATTTAGTCATTTAGCAGACGCTCTTATCCAGAGCGACTTACAGTAAGTACAGGGATATTCCCCCTGAGGCAAGTAGGGTGAAGTGCCTTGCCCAAGGACACAACGTCATTTGGCACGGCCAGGAATCGAACTGGCAACCTTCAGATTAATAGCCTGATTCCGCTCAGCCACCTGACTACCCATTCTTCATTGAGAATGGAACAGGTAAAGCAAGCGCTTATGATTGTGACTTGACCACATGAAATTATGGAGTTTTGGTCAGTCGTCTATCACAGGAGGATTTACAAGATGGGTATTTTTCATGTGAGACCATTCACCAAGAGCAGAGACATAATTTAGACTGCCACCACACAACACAATATGTTTTGAGTTTCAAAGCTCGATCTGACTACTGCCCGGCTCAGAGTGTTTCGGGCCATTTTGTCAATAAACCACAGACTGGAGGATTGTAAGGGGAGAGATATCAGATTACCAAAGAGGTCAAAGATAGCCATGATTTAAGTATGGGCGAAATGGACTAAAAATACAAGCCGATGGCTGTGTCTAAATTGGGTCTTCGAATGGTTCACTTTGCATGTATATAGTATTATGGGTGACAGCTGCGTTGCGTCTGGTAATGTGGATGCCTTTCGTCCAGAGCCTGGTTTCTATGAATGACCCAGGAGGATGGGTCTGCTCTCCTTTAGGCACAAGGGAGATTTTGGTTAGTTGATCCCAAAAAAATATTTTGGATTTGCACCCTTGGTCTATCTACATGAGTAGATAGACCATAGACTCATGTCTATCTACATGAGTAGATAGACCATAGACTCATGTCTATCTACATGAGT
This sequence comes from Osmerus eperlanus, assembly GCF_963692335.1. NCBI lineage: Eukaryota > Metazoa > Chordata > Actinopteri > Osmeriformes > Osmeridae > Osmerus > Osmerus eperlanus. The sequence goes on from NC_085031.1 coordinate 7,180,971, forward strand.
AGATAGACCATAGACTCATGTCTATCTACATGAGTAGATAGACATGCTTGTTGTGAGTAAACTTTTCCTCCCCCTTGCCAACACTGGGGATCAAACTGGGCTACTGCAGACTCACACACGCAACAACCACCTCTCATAAACAACACTTCAGCCAGCTACGATGAAGAGTAAACTTAACCAATTCAACTTGGTTACACCTAAACATTCCACTCAGAACTACAATTTAATTTCTCCGGATGATCTTGACAAGTGCAGAGTGAGGAGACGTTGACTACTTGCCTACACTGGGCCTATTGTTGTTGTAAGTTGTCATTAGAAAGAATTTCTACACTTGTGGCTTGGCTTGTCGAGCACATACTAGCTCATTTCACTAACAGCCAAACTGTCACCAAAGAGACAAAAATCCTAGCTCCATTCGGACAGAGAGAGGGACTACTCTAGATGGCTACATGATGGTGGTTGTAGATATTTACAATGTGCAAGGAACTAGCTCCCTAGTGCAGATTACCTATGACAATTTTTTGCATGGCATTTGGTCTGGTATGCCATGCTATGGCATCCTAAAAATCTCTAGGCATCACCCCTCCAACCACCCAATCCTCATTGGTATTCAGCCTCTGTTCTAGTTTCACCTCAGCAAGTATGTCAAGTTCATTTATATCACCATATCATTGACATGTCTACAAAACATCTCTGTGACGCAAGTCAACCTCAATGTTCACTACACGCTGACCACGTTTTCAGCCTCTTATACATCAACACCTAAGATCACACATGTATTTGATCATAGTGACTAGAGAAGGTGATATGCCATGTTATTATGCATTCCCATGAGAAACAACCTTAGGTGTTCTGGGATCTGGAGCCTCCTTGTATTATGTTTTACCTGTGAGCTACTGGAGAAACCGATTGAGTCGGAACCCCATGGGCGGCACCAAACCCAGTTCTTGTATGATTGCATTGAACCAATCTGTTGAATCTGAATGGTATACCATCACCAGACATTCTTTGATACATATGAGTCAGTCACTCATGATTTCCTGTTTTGATCCATGATATTCTTTGAGCATTTGTGATGGTAACAATACCCAGTGACATTGCAATGCAGTTGTATGTTGCACAAACATTTGATCAAAACACAATCACAATGACAACTAGCACCAATTATAAACATGCATGGAAATATAGGATGTACATATGATATTACATTATATGATAGGGAATTTCACTTTACAGCTCCATGTAGTTTGTTTGAACTTTTGATGATTGATAAGCTGCTGCGTTTTGTTTAAATTAGCATGAACAAATTCATAGAATTGTTTCAATTATTTGCTACCATACAAGGTTGTCCAATGGCTTGTAACTGTGCATGTAAAACGTTTCCATTCTGCTGTACTTGTTGCTTTTGTAAGAACGTAAACATTCGTTTCCCAATTCTTACGACCTCAAAATGCAACCAAACTGTACCAACCTTGTTTTTGTCAGAGGTTTGACGATTTCTCAAGTTGTTCGGATCCGCGTCGCTGTTTCTATTCTTATCTAGATTTAAATAATTCTTAACAAAACCTTCCTAACTTTACAGTGGAGACGGTATCGTTGGCAACTCCGTACGACCAAAATGAGACGTGCACTTCGTAACTGTGTCCAACTAGCCTATGTTTATAAAATAAATAATTGAAGCAGGCAATTGAACATGTTTGTGTACGTTACCTGAATTCGAATAATATCCTTTTCACGGGGAAGTTTTCAATATGGAATATGTAAACAAGAGTTTCATTAGTCCGTGTTGTAGCCTATTACCCCCCCACCCGGCCCTTCAACAGCTCCAAAGTTCATATATCTCTCTTAAACTTGTTTTACTGTTGCATGCCACGCAGGCCACTCATGCGAACTGAATTTACTACAGACAATTCCTTCAGTGGGAGGAGAAACTGTAAAAGTTAAACTGAAGGAGAAACGCTCGTGGCTTTCAGCAGGCAATCAACTGCATGTGTACGTCATTGTATTTTTGTAGGCCTAAAGAAAATAGTAAACCTCAATGCACTATTTATTTATTTAGGCCATGGAGAAATATAAATAATAATATTGCATAGATATATGAGGATAACGTTTTATAGTAAATTGTATAGCTATCACAAAGCAAAAGCAAAAACTAATGACAAGTGATGGGTTAAAATACGTGTTTTCACTCTTAATGCAACGTCCAAGAATGTCAAATGTACATTTGTACAACTACACAGCTGTAGTTATATTTTGAGTGTGAACACTTCATGTTTTTGCTTATATAGGCTGAATCAGTTACCAATAAAGTTGTAGAAACATTGTCAGTTCACTTTATAGCAAAGGTTCTGAATATTGAATTCAATTATTTTCAAGGACTGACATCTTTGTCTATTTATGTGTCTGTCTATCCACACAGGCAGGCATAGCAGGCATGGTCCTGTATAAAGCATGTCACACAGACCACACTACACAAATAGGATTAACATGAAACACTTAAGATGAGCCAGTAATAGATGTTTTGCTATACATCTATTGATTGACTACTGTATGTGGTAGATTATGTGGAAAATAAAGTATGTGCTTAACGTTAGAAGTGTACAATAAGTTTATGCTTTTAATTGCATAGGTTCACAGGTGGCTGAAAACTATCCAATCTGTCCATCCTTGGTAAGCATAAGGCTGTAACAGACCCACATCGTAGTTTCTGAGCGGTTGAACAAGTTGACACTTGTTCATTGTTTGTCTGATGAATTACTGCCCATGATGGGCTGCTCACCCTGTACACTAACAGTAGGCAATGTACAGTAAGAATGAAAAAGGCACTTTACTAAGTTTTCAGAATCAGACAGAACTTTTGTCTGACATGTTTTTCCCATGGTTGCCTTGGAAAGTACTTCCAACTAGGCAATGGGATTTTGGAATCCAACTTTGTTACACAGTTTTGTATGCAATGTTATTTTACTTTCTTTACTTTCCCATACTGTCCACTGAAAAAATATTGCCAATGCTAATCAGAAGCACCTACAGTACATCTAAAGGCCACTTCAGAGTACTAATATGTGTAACAAACATAAATAAATGTTGGCCCTCATTTTGAAAACACCCAAGAATATTATGTACTTGAACTTTTGTGAAATCAACCTCCCTGGCCTCAATAATCACCTCTCATAACAACTCTTGGCACTTACATAGAAAATACCCCATATTAATGTGAGCAATTTGTTTACCAATAGGCCTCCCTGCTGGACCATCATGCACCTTGAATTCTGACCAGGACCAATGGCTGGATGATTGGTCCAAAACAAGGTAGGACATGGTTGTCTTCACTAAAACTTTAGTTTAAAAAAAAAAAATAACTGTCCAGAACTAGGCTAGAAAGCTTCATTGATTGTCCGATTAAGTAGTAATCAACCTCAGTCATGAAAGTAGCTATAGCTTTCCTGAATTGGGGTAAATTAAGTTCAATCTAATCTTATCTGTAGTATAACAATATCTATAGCTGGTAAATGTTAATGTGGTTCAGTATTTTCTTAAAAATAGCTCACTATTGCCATCTTTATATCCCTAGAGATAAACTCTCATGTGAACAGGAACAGTGATCAGATACATGCAATGTTAGACAAAGTGATCTAATATTTGATATACGTTATATGAGTTTCTGTATCATGCTACATACATAAAACTTTAAAAAAAAAAACTTTCTAAACAGTTGCCAATATCATTCATCACTAAGATACTTAATATTGAGTTGCCAGGCCAATGTATGATTATACATTCAGGGACTGCTACACAGCTGTTGGACTGGGAGGTTCCTCTTGTCAGATCAGGATATAACAGGCCTTCAATGTCTTTTTACATTCTTTCCCAGATGTTCGCATCAAATATTCACCATTGATCATCCTGACATACATCCAATTACTTTTGATTATAGATAAAAGATTCATTCAGATGTAGTTTGTCTCAGCCACACTTTGATGACAAACACTTATTTGTATAAAATGTTCTCCTTTGTTAGAATAAAGTTACATATGTTATGTTAAATGTTCATATGAATGCAATGTAAACTATTCATTTGTTGTGATTAATCATTTAAGTTGGAATTATTTTATTTTATGTAATAAAGACTATCAAGATAATGATATAATCTAAATACTTTAACAAAGGGATTTTTATAATCTCGTATGATTCAGTTGCATGTTGTCAGTTGTCATTCAGTACAATTAACAATACACTATTTAGAATGCACCGAAATAAGATACAAATTTAAATAAAAATAGAATGAAGCTGCATAAAGTTGCAAATCTCACCTCTGAATAAAATTACCTCTCTTTTCTACTCAGTGGTATTCTACTGGCAAGAGGACTTTATCTCTGGAACATAGAGATGTTGTACATCGCATTGACCAGTAGAGGTCATTTAAACACAGCTCAAACGTAATTCTAGAGCCAAAATCCACACCTCTTGGCAACTGGAGGGACTTATTACTAAAGAAAGCCTTAAAATGAAAAGCAACCCTACTGTCTTTATAAAGAATACATTTTCTTAACAAACTGAACAATTTTCTTTACGTTAAATCAGATGTTAGAAATGTCCATATGTTTAAAAGAAGGTTCAAAAACAAATGTTGGAGATTTTTATCCAGATTTATTCAAATCTGGTCAAAATGTCCCCCCCAATATATTGATATAAAAATATAAATGAAATATAAATGTGCTACGCTACGACAGGCAACCACGCACGCTGTCCGAAAAAAATAAAAGGTTTTAGGTTTTCGGGGGTGGGGGACCCTCAGACTCCCCAGCAGATTTCGTCCCCCCCCATGTTGACTCCATGGCTACGGCCTTGCTACTAAGTATCAGCATCCTTAGAGACAAGGGGACATCCCATTAAAGGAATTTTGATTCCCATAACCCTAATTAAATGTAATTATCAGTATTGAAACCTTATCCTCGTGCTAGGGGTCGCTCCATATCCAAAGTCTGGGGTACCCATCCAGACTCAGAGAATGGCATTGATGTGACAGCTCCGAATTAAAAAACCTTTGGCGGCAACGATTTATCATTCTAATTCTGTCCCTCCGGACGGTGTTATGCGATGGTACTTCTCACACCATTTTTTTTTGAAAGGTGGAAGAAATTGAGATTTGACATTTCTTCCCAATAAACAAAGTCTTTGAGTCTCAAATTAAGCACTTAGGGGTCAAAGGAAAGCTCAGGGGCTTCAGAGGACGAGAGTCCTAATCATCCCTAACTGGCCGGCTAAATACCCAGGCTGCAGACTTTTTGAAGTGCATACAACCCTAGTTTTCCCTCTCTATGTGTCTCTCTCTCTCTCTCTCTCTTTCTCTCTCCTTAATGGTAATTGCTGCTGGCTTTTTCCCAATGTTAACACAGCACACACACATTTGTATAGTTGGGTTAAGGTAATGTGTTGTAAGAGGTGTGTCTATGGAGGAGAGAAGAAGCTGTTTTTAAAGCTAGCTCCATTCAGCCACAAGAATGTTAGGGAAGTTGGGTGTGGATGTTTGTTGACCTGGCTTGCAGATGACGTTAGAAGTTATCCCAAATGTGTTTGATGGTGTGTAGATCAAGGATCTGAGCAGGCCAGTCAAGTTTTTTGACAAAAAACAACACACTATCGTCAAAAAAAAAAAGAGGTCACATTATCATTTATGGATTTATGGTACCCGCTTTTTCCTTATGTCATTGAGTTGGTTTTGGCTAACGACCTGGAACTGGTATGGCCAGGCTTAGTGACTCCATGGTGGGGCCTGAACCTGATTTAACCCCAACCCCCCCCCCCCAAACACACACACATCTTTACTCACACCCCTCTCCTGCCCTTGCCTCCTCCTTTTACCCCAAACTAATCAGTCAGAACACAAAGCATTGTTGTTGTGATATTGTGAATGTCTTCAGGCTCTGTCTGCGTCTGCCAGAGCGAAAGGGACGGATATACAATGATATGTAGTTATGACAAAATGATCTTATTGCAATCGTAACTTTGTTTCTTCACATATACAGCAGGATCAAGGAAATGGGACATGAATGTTATTCTTTATGGCTTAGTTTATTTTTAATAATAAATAATTGTTATTATGTAAAACAATATTGTAATATTATGTTGTAAGTCAGTAGGTCATGATTGCTTTGTTTTGTCTTTGGTTTGGCATACATGTTAAAATTATTTGAATCTCTTAAATTTAGTATGGTGATGTCAATAATGTTAAGATCCCACACAATACTTATTCTTTTTTCTATTATGCAGTTTTCTTTACACTGACCTTAATTGCTGCTTAATTATTTTGCTTATTTTTGGAAACAGTCAGAGACTTCTATTAACACATCATAAAATTATCTGATTATGCAGTTGTTTTGTAAATGTGTCCTTTGCTGCCAAATCTCATGGCTTTGCTTCATATTTTCCCATGTAGTTGTTTGGAAAAACGACCACATAACCCCTCTTTTCAACATCCACAGTCACCTCATAAATCCAAACATTGCAACCACAACTAGAGAGTGTACAATTTCTGGGGAAATGGTGAGGTGTGCTTGCGTTGGTTGAAGCTGGCAAACTGGCATCATTCTTGGAAATATATAATATTTTCCCCTTGTTATAGATGTCCACCAGCATATTACACATGGCTTGTTTGTCACGTAGTTAAGTTGCCATGTCCAAGTGTCCTCCCTCTTCACCTCATCCATCATCTCATCCATCTCTATCAAACAACTCCCCTCAGGTCCTCTTCACTCACCCTCAGTGACTGGGGACATTAGTGAGACATCGAGCCCCGTCCAAATTTCACATCACTGCTCTAGGACCCTGATTCTTAGTGAAGGTATTGTGGGGTAGAGGAGGAGAGCCTTGTATCTTGCATGACAGATCTTTCCCTAACACACTGGGTGAGGGTGCTGTGTGAAGCGGAGAGGTACGGCGGGACAGGGGTGTCACATTGCACAGTCGCTTGCGGCTAGCAGACAGTGATCTACCTTGATGGCCTGGAGGGGAATATTAAAACGATGGCCCCCATCGTTTTAATATTCCCAGTTCAGTAAATGTGCTGTGATCTCAGATCTGCACACACACACATACACACATACACACACACACACACACACACAGATACACACTCTCTTGTAGAGGAATTCCAGACCCCATTGAGTGTGACCGGAGGGTGTTTTGATGCCTGCTTGAGTGATGTGGTGGGCCACGAGGACGGGTGTAGATGGGCTACTGCAGTTGGCCTGCCTGCATGTCTGACTTCATGTGTGTAAATATGCACTTTGTGTGTCGTAGTTGACATGAATAAAGATGCATGGTGGAGAGTAATGCTGTGTTTGAGGGCCACAGGCTATGTGGTGGTTTCTATGTCAGTCAAAGCCCTCCATCGGCCTCATTTTAAAGTCATCGCACGGACAGAAGGGTCAGAAAACCTGGTCAGTTTAACATCCAATTTGGCACTTGTGATTTTACCCTAACATCTTATTCCCTCTTGGTCAAGTGGCTCCATGGCCCCCAAAATAATTGTTATCAACGGAATATAGGTCAGCATTTAAGTCTGTCAGTAGTGCATTTGTGATAACAGAAGACTGAATTATGTGATTCCTAAAATCAGTTGGAAACACCAGCTGACTAAAGACAAAGAGGATACAACTAATCTGCAGTTTGGTTGGACTGCACCTTTGGACACTAGACTTTTTTATTGAAGGTATTTATTTAAACATCTATCATCTACCTGTATTTCTACACAGCTGTCGATTTTTGTCTCTGGCCTTGCAGTATGCCGACATGAGTCTGCATACTAACCAGGTGTTGAAAGCAGGCGTAACACTTTATTGAAACCTGTATCTCATTTCTTAAACATAATGTCATGTCTACAAATGCTTTGTACAGCACTCACACCGACAGGTGTCGCCATGTGCTGACCAAGAACACAAGCCAGTGCGAATGACTTTATATTTTTGTCTCGTGTTATATAATTGTTTTGAGGCCTTATTAAAAAAAATGCACATTTACAAATGTTATTTATTACACTTTTTTAGCATAACATTCTTCAGACCTCAGTCATTTGATTCAGTTGCTCTGCATGGCGTAGGTACCAGGTGACAATCAACACACAGAGAAACATGCTCTTAACAAACTTCTATTTTATAATTAGGATGTTTGTTCATACTCTCAATCTCTGGTGAAATTGGTGAAACAGGATATTCCCTAATTACAAATGATCAATTTGTTTCAGTTGTTTACACAAAGAAACAACTCTGAATGTTAGATAATCTGCATGACAACAGTATCAGGTGCACAATGACAGCTAAACAAACAAAAAGGACAAAGTCAAAGTTTTGTTTAGTATTTTGTTTTTAAAGAGATGAAGACTTAAGAACATCCAAAAAGGGACCTTTACAAGGGGAAAGGGAGTCCCCACAACCTGGTAGGAAAGGAGGTGTGGAATCCCTAAAAGCAGCTGACCAAAACACAAAAGTATTGGTTGGAGTACCCTTGTCATCCAGGTCACAGTCAAAAGGAAGGCAGCTGGATTTTCCATACTAGAACACTCAAAGTACTATTTTCCATGAAAAGTAAGTGTACCCAACAACAACACAAATCCCTGATTTGTCCTCATTTCACCAACATCAGTGGTCACACACATATGCCATAAACGTGCAATGTACAAAACTAGCTAATGGTTTAGGTTGGGGTCTACTTTTCCTTGAACAGTGGGTAAGGTCATTAAATACACCCATGCTCTAAACCCAATTATTTAGATTTTCTGTGTATGATCATCATTCTGTGGTATAGTGTTATGCAATGCACACATGACCATTTTCACAACCATACACAGCCATAAGCATTCACATCTTTTCAGAAAGTACTGCCTAATGCAGTCTGCGTTTGATTGGCATCTAAATAGGACTGAGGTAAGCACGGTGTGTGTGTGTGTGTCAACAGCATAGTGTGAGCCTGGGATAGAAGATACAATTGCCATCTTTAACACATATTGAAATGCAGCTACATGTTGTAAAGAATTTGACTCGCATAGACCCAACATGAAATACAGTCCTCCAACCACTTTGATCATTTCAAAGCATTTAATCCAGTCATGTTGTAGCATCTATCTACACTCATCAACTACTTACATATTCAAATTGGAATTGCAAACGTATTCAACATGTCAAAGATGTCAGATCCCTACATCATCTGCCTTGTGTCTGTTTATGTTTTTAACTGAAATAACTGCAGTAATGGAAGTAATTTGAAACAATTTCCCCAATGTGCATTAACACACTACTAGCAACAAGCTTATACACCTACAGATTTTTACCATTAATTATTCATTAATTGTCCTTGTAGTGCATTGTACTACACCAGTTTTCTATTGTAGACAAAAATATTTAAGTGTTTAGGCCCTAAATAAGATAATAGAAATGTGTAACCTATGATAGAAGCCTATCAGATTTGTGACAACAGGGATTCTTAATGGATGTAAAATGTATAAGGCACACCATTTTCTGGAAAAACGTGTTGCTTTGCTTTGCATCTGCAGTGCCACTATTCTCCAACATTCTTAGTCTTCGGAGTTTCAGTTGAAGTAGCCTTCTCAGGACAAGTCGAGTTTGACAAAGAATAGTGAGGGCAGGGGAAGTGCGAGGTGGTATCACATAAAATTGGGAACAAATATATTCAGCTATTGGAAATCCCATGACTGCATCGTAAGGCTTTAGATTTCACTATTAGAAGATGCTAAAACTGATAGGAGAAACCTATTGTTCAGTGGGAGGATGATAAGTCTCAAATCTTCCTTTGCCATCTCTTGGTGTCTCAGAAAGCTGATGAAGGGGAGGAGAGGGGTGCGGAGTGTGACATCAGAAAAGGCTGGTAAGGGTTGTTTGAGAGGGGCTCCTTGAGTCATGAGTGTCCATGACCCCTCTAACAGCAGTCAGTATGGGGTTCACTGAGGGTATAGAGGGGCTGGTCAGATCCGTCAGGGTTGTCGGGGTGCTAGATGGGCTCATGGAGGCGTTGGAGAGCTCAGATGGGGGTCCAGAGGGCGATTCCTCCAACAGAGTGGAATCGCCTGATGCCATGTCCCCTCCTGTGCTCTCCTGGCGTAGGAGGTTTCGTCTGAACTTAGCGCGGGCATTCTGGAACCAAACCTGCAGAGGATAGAGAAACAATAGTAACTAACGGGAGTCAGGTGGCTGAGCGGTGAGGGAGTCGTGCTAGTAATCAGAAGGTTGCCAGTTTGATTCCTGGCCGTGCCGAATGACGTTGTGTCCTTGGGCACTTCACCCTACTTGCCTCGGGGGGAGGCAAGTAGGGTGTACTGTAAGTCGCTCTGGATAAGAGCATCTGCTAAATGACTAAATGTAAATGTAACACAGACCATAGGAAGGCTTATGGGGAGAGACTAAGATAGACAGAGAATGAGAGTGTTAGAGAGAGATGTTTTTATATTTTTTTGGTGTAATTTTTACTTGTGTTGCTCTCTACTACAGCTCAGATATTTGTTTACCCACTTTGGCGTTATATTTGTTTAAATCTGTCTTGAATTTCCGATTACACAGGTCAATAGGGTTTAGCCTTTTAGATTATTTGCCCAAGTATAGAACCTCCTATGGGCTGATTGATGCACTACACCCATGGTATGGGGGTTTACTCAGCATATAAAGGCAATAATCAGTTTATGCTCTCTAGCTCTCATCACAGAGCTGTTAGCCTGTAATTGCTGGAGGAATAACAACATTCATAAACAACAACAGGAAATCTGGACCCCTGATGACAATATAAAAAATACTGACAAAAACAACAAAGTTTTGATTTGATCACTCATTACATCTTCTGTCCATGTTCGTTTCCCCTCTTTGAAAGATATAGTCTAGCAACATATTTTCACTAGTGTTCTTGCCGGTAGACATTTCTTGTAACACTTGGAGAAAGGGATGGATTTATTAGAATCTTAAGGGTCATTAACATCAGGGCACACAGATTATTTTTGCGCTGAGAAGTCCCTTGTTTGCCAATCAATGTGTTGTAGCTAGTTTGAGAATCCCACTGTGGGAGGAGCTTTGGAGTTACTATCAAACCTTAAACTCAAAGTAAAGTCCGTAAAAAGAACCTCAACAAAGTAGGTACATAAACAATTATGTAAGTTAGCCACACATGTAACCTAATAAGTAACCTTATAACAATCTCTCAGTATGGAGTGAACTTTGGAGTGATTTTTTTGGCATGTGTCTGCATCCTGCAATTGTTTATATGCTTATAAGATTTTCTGCGCGTTATGCCTTCATAGACTCTGTGTTGAGTTTAAGTTAGCCTTTCTTACCTGCAGGACCCGTTTGGTGAGGCCTGTCTTCTGCGCTAGCTGCTTGAGGTCCTTGGCATCAGGGTTGTGGTTGATGGCGAAGTATGACTTCATAGTTCTCAGCTGGTGGTGTTTGAAGGAGGTTCGCATGCGCTTTGACTTCTGGCTGGATGAGTAGTGTGAGTTGCGGTCCAAGGGGTCTCCTTCATTCTCATTACAGCTCAACACTAGAAGGGGCATAACGGCACACACAGGTTAGACTACAGTACTTGTGATTGCATAGTTAAACTTGTGATTCAGGAAGTAAGTTATACAGTAACCTACACAAGACATGTTGTCATATATTTGGGGTTAGGGTTATGGTTAGATGATGACTTTAAATGTAATTGCAGGGTATTAAAAATTATTGTGACGGAATGAAAAGATCACAGTCTCTGCTCAGCTTCAACTGTTCTCAAAAGCACAAATATATCTAACCATATTTAAATAATGTACAGACGTAAGTCCATATAGTCAGGTTTATAATGTCAAATGGTACATATCCCATTCCATTCATATACTGCACAAACCAACGCTCTATAACCATGAAAAACAATCTGTCAATTAAACTTTGAAGATTACTAATATACCCATAAATATAACTTAAAGGGCTTTAGACTAAGCTGATAAATTGTGTAGGTCTAAATGTATGTGAATTTCAATATCTGATCACAGTATTGAATTAAGAAAGTAAGATTTTGCCTAAAAGTAGATCATTTATTTTTAAGAAATAGTTGGAAATGTAGTTTGTTACTGATAAAATACTCTTACATTACCATCAATAGCCTTTTTTGCTGACTGTATACACTTAACAAATACATTAAAGACTAAATGACTATGTGTGCCATATCAGTGGTAGTTTTCACTTTACAAGCGTTTCAAGTATGATTTCTAGCATTTGAAACATATTCAAAAATACTTGTGACAAATCCCCCTGCTCTGAACACAAACCTTGACATAGCCATTCAAGCATAACATAAAATAATTTACCTTACAGTGCAATTATTGTGGTTTCTGGTCAATCAAACATTTCTTTCCAAATTAACTTGGATTTTTTTTAAAGTACTTTTAGGTATGAAAAACATAACGTCTGTCATAATCTCAGTGTTTTGATTACACAGTTGTTACCAATGTTGATAACCTAGGCAAAAGGCAAACAATTGTTTTATTGGACGCCAAAATTGGTAGATTTTGAGTAAAGGATGAACTTACATTTTTTATATTTGAAGAATGGTTGTGCAGATTTTTTATGTTGAATATCTGAATAAGTCAACAGATGTTAAGAACATTGGAAAACTTAAACTCTTACTTAAACTTAAAAGCGTAAGAGTGGCTGCATGTAAAACAACAGAGGAATATTGTTACTGTTTAATTTATGCTTTTTAAATATCCAGAGTACTGGCTACACAAAGTAAAATGGCTCAAGAATACAATCTTCTGAATTACATTCAGTGGAGGACTTTTTATTCTTTCATGCTGAAACTTCCATGTTTATTAAATTATTAAATAATTGCAACTGAAACATTTTTATCTCGTCTCACCAAATTGTATTTGGCTTTATCCTTTTCTAATATCACAACCTAAAGATCCTGCCAGCAGATTTTTCCCCACTAGGGCCATGGTTTACTGTTCTTCTTTTTATTGGTTATGAAGCAAGATGATGATAATCATTACATAATTATTAAACTCATAGTAGCAACCCTTTAAACTTACCAAGACATTTACATTAAATTGTTTGTGTCTGTAGCTGCACTGGAGTCTGATGAACTTGCATTTAACAACTAGCTTAGTTCTTATAAAAGGCTAACATAAACCAAACTGTCAAAGGTATTATCTCCATTCCTCACAAGGGAGCATTTTTCAGGACTCCGCACAGGTGTTCTACAAGCTATTCAACGATGATTTGCCGACCTAGAAACCGAGTTAACTGAAATTAATTTGTGTGTGTGTGTGTGTGTGTGTGAGAGTGTGTGTGTGGGGGTCACCAAAATAAAGGAGTCCCCGTCACCCCCCCCCCCCCCCCCCCCCCCCCATTTTGAGTCCCAGACCCCATCTGAGCCATTACGTTTACATTACGTTTTTGGAGCCAGTTGTGCTTCCAAAAACGTTGTGGACTGGTATCAAAAATCCACTTTTGATCAAATACAGCCCATTCAAAGTATTAGCATACATGAACATGAACTGGCCAATTACTGCCTTAACTAAGAACTTTTATGCAAAACATATGGCGTGTATCTGTAATTTGGTTTATTTTGTTACCGTACTGCAATTATATTTTTTTCAGTAGGCCCACAGCAACAAATAGCCTAATTCTTCTTAATAAATTTGAAAAACCTGAGAGAAAAGTACAAAACAGTTAACAGTGTTAAACAATAGAAGACCATTCTTACCTGCGTTATAAGCTGCCAAATCAGCTCTAGGTCCGGGACTTTTCCTCTTTCTGGGTCTCCCTTTAAGCACCATTCCGACGCTGTTATAGTATGGTATTCCCAGCGAGTTTGCAGTGCTGGCACCAAGTTCTTTGCCCGAGGCTTCATCCCCGCAATTCAAATGAGTTTGATATTCCCCTTGTATTATAGTTTCAAAGTGGAGATGGCAGTATACAAGACTGTCCCGCATCCCGAAGTGGTCTCCGGTCGTAAGGATTTTGTGGCAGGAGGTGCATGTGAAACAGTTCAAGTGGTATACCAGGTCTTTCGCCCGCATAACCATCTCTGACGCCGAAATTCCGAGATGACATCGGGCGCATCTCTGGACCGAAAACCTCCTGCTTGGGAGAAGATAGCATGACAACAAACACCGAAACACGTAAAGAATTTAGATACAGAAGATTTTTACCGTGGATTTTAAAAGATATAAAAACCTATATTGTCATCGCTTATCGACGGAGGTCAAACATTTAATCTGCTTTTAATCTGGTTAATAGGCTATTTGGGACCTCATTTTTATATTATTCCCACATTTGGGGAATAATTAAAGTATAGACCTATAGCATTTGTTTTAATGAAATGCACAGTATGGCATATTAATGACAATTTAATCTAACTGGTATGAAAGTAGGCCAAGTCTGGGATGGGAACATGATAATCAAGGATTTGCCTAAACGCGATAGGCTGTAATGCAAAAGCAGTTTGCAACATTTTGGCTTTTGTAGCATGCAGTATTAGCCTACCTATAGTAATCGTCTTTGCAATATATGCCCCCATCTTTACTGAAACAGGTCAGCTCAGACTCTAGGTTCAGTTTGCACTCGCAGCACTTGAGACATCGCATGTGCCACTGTTTGTCCACCGCTAGCAAGTAGTAGCGGTCCAAAATCTTCTCCCCGCAGCCTGCGCAGAGTGAAACACGGTCGCAATTGATGGAGGTCCCATTCTAGAGAAGTAAAGGAACAAATTGTTTAACGACAGACCTATAGCCTTGGCTACCAAATGCTTTACACATACATTTTTCTTCATATTTAGTAGGCCTACCCTGTGGACTGCATGGCCTATAACTTGTCCATTTTAAGGCCTGATCAGACACTAGGTTTTGGGGGGATAGCCTACAAATAATTAGGCATTCGGTTATCAGTCAAATTCCTACAGATAGTTGACATCAATGCCTATAGTTAACATCATAGTGGTAGGAAAATGTCACAATCAAGTTTGGCCTACTACAATGCACATATAAATACACTTTTTAAAATGAGGTTGGACAATTGTATGTAATAGAGAACAAAACATTATGAAAGACCCATTTTGGGATATATAGGCCATATCCAAATAAACAAATAAAAACATAAATATGTAGGCTAGGCCTAGATGTTTTATTCGGGCTATTTCTGCAACATGAAATACTATCGAAATTATCTAATCAAGCCCTATAGTCCGTCTAGATTGGAGAACGTAAACTTAATTTTAGTTCAATAAGAAACCACTTTTCATAACCAATTAACACATTTGGCCACAACGTCAGTTTTTTGTTGTCTTCCTAAATCAGTGTTTTTTCATATTTATATTTGGCCATCGTGGGATTTTCTTCGAAGGAGTTTACGCACCGCCTCAGTTTCTCCCATGTCTATAGCTGAACTGATTGCAGTGGTATCGCTCTTCGTTCTCCGGTCCATTTCATCGATGACCCCCTGCATCTCGCTCCCGGAGAGACTATGGAATAGCATCGCTGGTATAGGGGTGCTAATTCTCACTTCTATCTGCAAACAGGTTTACACTGAATAACCTACAATTGTTTACATTGACATCATGTTACCAAACGCTTTTAACCAAAGAGACATGACCTACACAGTGCATAAGCCTGAAGAAAGTAAGCAAGTAATCAGAAGTGCTATCAGAAGTGCATGGATCGCTTGATTAAGGTAGTAAAAGTCCCGGTCTTCAGCGTATTTGCCAGTGGTAAAGTATCTCAGCAACCAGGCCCAGTGAACAACAATAACATCACTACAGGCTACATCTCAACTTCAATAGGTTTTAACACTTATAGCTATAGCAATGTTTTTTTCTCTCCAAATTATTCATAAAAAAATCCAGACAATTAAGGATAAGCCTATCAATAGCCTAAGACCAACTTTTCGGTTAGGCGATTGTTGAAAATATTTTTTATATGCATCTAGCCTATACGTTGGAAAAAAATACAAAACAATTCATAAACAAGGAATTGTTATGATAAAAACATACCAGAAAATTGACGATAGGAAAATGTTCTCAAATATTTCTGAACTTGTAGACTAGGACATCGGCACTGTTTAGATTAGGCTATTCAGCGTGCATATTATGGAAAAATCCCTAGTATTCCAAAACCGACACAAAATCCCAAACTACACCCGGCAGACTTCTGGCAGCTTGGCTCCACTCTTGAGATTGATCCGAAAGTGTCGACTCGCAATTCAGGGAAAGGAAGGCTATTCTCTCAAGTGATGCTAGAATAGCCCCGCCAGCAGCGTCGAATGTTTAACCCGCAGCAATAATAGGCTACAACATACCTGACGTATGTCCTCCTCGAGAATTGGACGTGTCAACGAAACAAAAACAAATTCCTCTTTAATTGTGAGAAACCTATCCTGATCCACGCGCACCGCCTCCTTGTGTAAGTAGAGTGTGTCTGAATGAGAGTGTGTTATTTTGAATGCGGAGTTGACTATTGGTTAGAACTGTAGCCTACAACTGTCTTGTCAAAACTCCCTGAGCATCGTTACGAACTTCTCGGTATGATCCCTGCACTCTCCATCTTTCGTACAAGGAAGTGTTCGTCAAGGAGCCCTTAAACTTCTTGGTTTGCAAACATCACTAATATATTTGTATCATCAATCATCTGACACGGTTCAACTTTTACATCTGTAGGGATTTGAATTGCTTCTCCTAAATTCCAATGTAGCCTTTAGCTTACTGCAAAAATGCAAACTCGTAATTTGGTTTAAGGCCTACTTAGAATATTATAGTCATGACTTGTTTACAATAAAAACAAATTGCCAAGCAATTTTCAACAGAAGAGTATGTTCAAAGATGAATCTTGACAGACGAACGCGATCCATCTTAATAAAGCCAAAGTGACATGAGGCGAACCAATCACAGGTCCTCAGTTACCTTACTGGACATCTAAGCAACGTCATCCACTGATTCAAGCACCATCTGTTCGCCAACCATGACAGTGACATATGATACACTTGCCTACTCATAATGATGGACCAGCCCCGTCGCAAAACTTGGCTAGTGATGTAAATCCATCAAAGAAAAACAACGCTTGGCCGCAGGTGACACAGCTCCGTCGGCCTGACCTCGCATTAACAGGCTTCTGTGCTAGGCTAAATAATAGGCCTACCTCAAGATTAATTCATGTAGGTCCCAGGCCAACTAAAGACTATTGCCCATTGCACTGGAAAGTTAGTATTTCACATGTATTAATTTGTCGACGTAAGGCCGTTTTATATGGTAGGCCTATCCAATAAATAACCAAATTAGAAAAGTTAGGCTAATCGGTGTATTAGTAAAAACTCAATTTATAATTAGGTAGGCTAAGTAGGCTAAATTAACCGCCTAGACTGTATGAAATAGGCCATTAATGAGAATAAGAATAGGCTATATAGCTTAATATATTGCTTTGTGATATAGCCTAATGTTAGAATTACTTTTTGTAGCCTAACGTTTACAGTAGCCTAATCATAATCTCAGTCATCCAAACCTGCAGACTCATTTCAGGGAGGAGCCCTGTAAGCATGCGTTGGCCAGTCTTTTTGTAATACAAGGTAGGCTAATCTTCCATAGTAACAATTAAGATTTTCCTGTTCTCTTCACTAATCGTTGTTATTAGCCTATATTTGAGATTTAGGCTACAGTTTAATCATGCAATATGGAGTATGGAGTAGGCCTCAGGCTACATATGGAGTAGGCTACAGTCAATATCCAATTTAGACGAATGGGTTTTGTCTCAGAAAAGAGGCGAAGATCACAAAATATGCTATGAACAGGGGCAAATCTAGGTTCCCACTTTTAGGGGGGCTAAGCCCCTAGATAAAACCTATTATTTTTCCTGTGACCCAGCAAAACTAGGGGGGTCTGGGGCATGTTCCCCCAGAAGAAAGTTTTGAAAATATCCTTTTAAATAGTGTCCTGTAGTGGGTTTTAGGAAGAGAAATTAACACATTTAGATTTAAAATATGAAGAAAAGAAAAAATGATTTTTTAATGATTTTTTTTTGGGGGGGGGGGCTAATGAAACGTTTGGGGGGGCTCCAGACACCCCAAAATAAGGCTAGATAAGCCCATGGCTATGAAGTAGGCTAATTGTTTGCTCTAGTTAAAATAGGTAAAGAGTAGGCTACCCGTGTCAAGCACGTGTGTCCTTGTTGGAGGCTGTACGTTTTGTACACATCATACCATAAAGGATGTCCAATGTTTCTACTTTGACAGGCTTGGAGTCGCCTGCCAGAGGCAAGAGAGCACTGCCAAGACTGGCAAAGCATATGTTCATTCATACATCCAAACGATGTGTTGTTGTGTATTCCTCAAGTGTGTACACAAGTGTGTGTGTGTGTGTGTGGTTTTTGGTTGGCTATATCAAAAACTCAGATAGGCCTACTTGCAATTGCTCTTCCCAGTTTTTCCATTGCTCTGCCTTTAACCAAATCCTCACTTGGCAAAGGCTATTTTTCTTCACTGTGTTTTAGTGTGTTTGTGTGTTTGAGAGAAGTTGAAATACAGAAAATGTACAGAACCACCCACTGAACTACTGAATCCTGGCCTGAACAGGTTGGCATTGTGCGAGTCTAACATTGCACCAGTAATACATGTTTTATAGGCTACTAATACCACATTAAAAAGAGAAAGAGGGTTATTCCAAGATAACAAAGAACACAGCATGGATACCCTTTGGTAAACAATTACGATTAAATATTATATATCTCTAAAATAAATAAATAAAGGGCATACAGTGGCTTTAGGAAGTGTGTGGATGGCACACCAAGAAGGTCCTGGGTTCGATTCCCACTTGGGACTCAGGTGAGCTATCTCCTGTGACCTTTCTGTTTGGAGTTTGCATGTTCTCAAGCTTACAAGTGTTTCCCCCCCCCCCCCCCCCCCCCCAAAAACAAACAAAAAAACAAATATATATCAAAGCATGCTGAACTGATTTCTCCCCTGGCCCTTGGAGAGAAGCAAGCACTTTGACTTGGCCTCTGTTCATCGTTGATGGCCAATCACTGCTCCAATCTCATTTGGATTCAAGGAAGTGCTAAAGAATATATCTAAATGTCTGAACCTCATCTTGCTCTTTCAATAAACTGTCTCAATACACTGTCTTAAAGAAACATCACACAGGCTTCACATCATAAGGGACATTGTGCAGCCCTGAGCCCAAACTCCCCTTCTTCTGTCACTGCTGAAGAGAATATTCTATGTCTAAAGAAAAAAGCGTTTTGTTGCGTCATTTTGTACCTGTACAGCTAGATGTAACAATAAACTAGATTGGGCTTTCAAATCATGTTCCTGGAGAGCTACCTTCCTGTAGATTCGCACTCCAAAATCTATTCTTGGCCAGTGAATTAATCAACCATCAACTTGAAAAGATTATGACAGATGTGGAAACAACACTGTGATAGTTTAAAATGAGCTGTAAGACTTCGCCGTTCACACACAGCCGATTTGTTGCAATAATGTACAAGTCGTGGTGCAAAGATGTATTGTGTGTGCGTTGGTTATCATCCGAGGCAGTAGAAAATAAAACGGTTCCATTCTCCCGCATCATGGGATGTTAACGAAGTCGAGAAGAAGCATTTTGGTCCGTGTAGTTATTTAAGAACATACTCTGCCTGGTCAGACCTATTGTTTTCGGCAAGAGAACTACGACTCCCATAATGCAACAAGAGGTGCGTGATCTGCGCATCGAGACCATGGCGATATGCAGGACTGTCTGACAGGTTACCAGAAAAATAACCACCGAAAACGGGTCAACGCCCCATATTTACAAAGCTAGACTTGGATAAAGTGTGAAATAAAGATGGGGTCTCGTATCAAGTAAGAGTAATTTATTTCTGCATTTCCCTTGACATGACAACGTGACTACATTCTTTAATTCTTCATTCTTCATTCTACAGACAAGGCCCGACTTGTTGCAACATACTGAACGACTTCTTACTCAATCCCCCTCAATGGAAAATTAATTGTAATATTTACCAATCAATTGAGAAGATAATAATGCTTGCGCCACAGCGAACACATGTTTAAGAACACGCGTCTGTGTCGGGTTTATAACCTCGAAGCGGTGCCTACAGTCAGGAAAGCAAATGTAAACATTGGGGTCTTCGCTCATTCAGATAGAGAATTCTTGTCCTTTTGTTTTACATTGACATACCTACATGCATTGGGATCCGAATATGTAAGATATGTAATATCCTTTTGTGTGGTACATGTACTGCAAAGCAGGATCTTAAATGTGTGGGTGTTGATATTGTGTTTCGAATGCAGTCTTGATCTTCGCTGCAATTGTGTTAGACTTGGCCTTCATGGATGTAACCAACCACGCAACATACATATTTATTTAGTAATAAGCTATGTTGGGGTTGAGCTAATATGAAGTTTCTCTGGTCTGATGTAGGCATTACTGTAGTCTACTATTTTGAATGTGTTGCCTTTTTGTCCATTTGGCTCTCACAGTAGCCTATGTGCTCTGCAATGTAGCCTAGCCTAAACAAGAAGGTAACCCCAACATCAACTTTGGGCGTGGGAATTGTTTATCAGAGTTTTAAATGAGTTAAATGGTTAGGCTATCTTAGGTGATACTACTGAGTCCCACTGCAATATTCACTGTACTGGCCCACCAAAGTCTACCAGTGCATGAGCTTGGTCAGGTGATTTCTTTATTGCACATTTCCAAATAACCCTTCATAGACATAACACTGAATGTGTTAGCTATCCATGCTAATCTCCTCATGGGCTTGATTTAAAGCTAGAAGCACTGTGGAAGGTGGTTTTAAGTCATAATTGCTGTGCTTTACCAGCTCTTGACTGCATGACATAGTTTAAATGGTCTGCAAAACAACAAACGTGATATAAAACATTACAGATACCAGATGCCACACTTCTTGTCCTCTTGCCACTCTCTCCTCTCTTGTTACTTAAGTGAACCACTTCTAAGTTGAACCACATTTGGATAGATGGGCATGTTTTAATTATTGGGGACAATAACATCAGGTGGTCATCATATTTTTTAGAAGGTTATTATAAAACATCACCGCTATTGGTTATTATAGAACATCACTACTATTGGGGAAATATTTTATGATGTGGGGATGAACGTAGAATGTTTTCCATTGGTGTGAGTTGAAAGTGTTCCTGTCTGTTCAACTTTCCCTCTGGAGTCTTCTCTGTAGTCCCACAAGGATGAAAACCAGTCCCACTCCTGAGCATGTTAATAGACTTACAATTCTACAATAACACTGGACACAGTAGGCTAGATGTTGAGTACAGGGTAGGTAATGGTGTCCTCTCCAGTGTTTTGGGGCCTATGTTGGGGTTTTCCTTTTCACTACTTGTGATCTACCAAAACTCTCCATGATCTTTTATGACTTTATATAGGCCTAGGCCCTAAAACAATAAGCTATGTTTGTGCTGACCATAGACATATATATATGTCTATGGTGCTGACCCCAACATGATTAAATAAGGCACTTACTGCTGAGAAAGAATCAAATTTTCCACAATTAAAGTTTTTCTTTTTTATTATTTAAAGAATAATCTACTATCCTCATCATAAATGGCAACAAGCCTCCTTATAATTTATTAATTTGTTGTACAGAACATTTTATTCCAATACATTTGAGCACCTCTCTAAGCTCAGTCCTCTTGTTTCAGGGAAAGCCCCCAGTCCACTTTCGAAGTCTATGTGGAAGTGACTCACCCCGGAACAGTAGGAACTGGTAAGTTTCTTACAACTGATAACATGGCATGTGTCATTTTATGTACTAGTGCTCAGTGTCCGTTATGCAGTCAGGGATAAAGATGTCGGTGACACACACAAAGACAGATTCCTGGAGTTATAGATAGGGCACAGAGCTGGAGTTATAGATAGGGCACAGAGCTGAAGGATATCGGTGACTCACACAGATTTCTGGAATTATATATAGTGCATGCCCGTGATGCAGTTTGTGATTATATTGTTGGTTAGTTGATTTGGTGTCAGTTTAATTGGAGCTTGTGCACATGTGTAATGTGCAAGTACAGGTTTTGCAAAAGTAAACGCATTAATTCATGTAACACAATTCACAGATCTATAGTGAATTAAAGTATCCACTTGTTTTTCTGTTATCTAGCCAGCATTTCATCCATATCCATTAAACCCATCGAAAGACGCTCATTAAATGTTATGCCAGCAGTCAGCACTGCTCAACTGGCTGTATTGATGTAAATAACAGTATACCCCCAAAAACGTAGGCCCTATCTAGCCCCATCCCCTTAGTGTAGCCGACAGTGCAGCTCAATGCTATGTATAGTTCCAGCTAAAAGAGTTCCATCCCGAAACTGGCAGCAAATTATTTTTTGAGGATGTCGAAGCGCTTATCCAAAGAACGTCAAACGCGGCACTCCCTTGGGTTCTGAAATGGACACCTGCAACATTAGAGGTTCTCGAGATAATCGTGGGAAACTCGTTGCCCTTAAAATCCCTTTATAAAACCATACAGACACACACACACAGATTCCTGGCATTATTAGATAGATGGTAATGGTTATGTGAATAATACCCTAACTGTTTATATGTTGCAAATGGAATCAAAGTTGAATGGTGAATAGATTTGAATACAAAGGATGTGTTATTAGGTGTTACTGTGTGTCAAACATTCAATATTTCCGTAACATTTTAATGATTTTCCTGAAGTATCCTTTTCCAGCCACACACAGAAGTAAACATTGGCTGGGTATTGGGCAATAATGTAAAGTGGATGTGAGTTTCACTAATCCACTGTATTTACATGCCCCTCTATGTAAAGATACCCTCTGATACCCGATGCTTTAGGGGATATTGAACGCTGCTCCTGAGGTTAAAGTCAGTCAGAAGTTAGTCATAATAGCCATAAGATTGCAGCAATATTACTATTGCGTGTTACTTTTGTAATGGTCTTTTATGAGCCACACACTTTTTTGTAAAAAACAAAACAAATGTAACACTGACTATCCATGTCATTGATGGGCCATTGATGGGCCATTGTGAACACAAACTTTCAACTGTGCTTGTGTTATGTATTCCTGTGTCAGAAATGAGGAACCATCTCGGGGCTGCATGGGGTGTGTTTACTGTATCCCCTTACACACAGCTGTTCCATTGTCCTAAATTCACAGACAGGGGGTGGGGCCTGGTGTCTGATTGACAGCGACAGTGCTTCTGTGTGTGAAGTGCATTTTAATTAGGCTGTATTATACAGTCAACTCTGGAATTATTGGCATCCCTGGCAAAGATGAGTAAAAAGTGTTTAAAAAAAATCACAGTTTCGTAATATCCGAAATATAGTCACATTCGAGAAAAAAATAGATAAATCTGTCATCAAGAAAATAATGTGTGTTGCAATTATTGCCTTTTTGTCACCTCATATGCCTGAAACAGGAACAGAAGAAAAGTGTTTAGGGTTCGTCATAGTGTTGAAAAACGAAAAAAGTGGCCTTAAAATAGTGAACTTAGTGTAGCACTTCATACCTAGACAACCTCCTTTTGGTCGACATATGTAGTATTGGACTGGGCTGTATCGACAGGCTCTAACAACACTTCGCCTCCAATCCCAATTTGTCCAATTTGCACTGATGCAATCAAAGTGATCCCACAGTGTAGTACCCCTCGCATGGCACACAGTCCCTACAGCTGACCATCAATGTGTTCTGCATAACTTCGGCCCATTTGTTTTTTTTTCCTCTCTTGTTAGCTCGTGGCCCCTGTCCCAATGGTGGAAGCTAGCTATTTTATGATAGAGAAGATACACACGGAAGCACAAGTAGCTCCACACACACACACACACACACACTTGATGGCCCCTAGGCACAGAGCGGTGGAGGGGGATTAATCATGTTTTGTTTGCAAAGTTCCTGGCTCCTTCAGCTAAAAGACTGTGCTCATTTGCTCTTGAGCGCTTTATTGAGCAGAAAGAAGCTAGAGCAAACCCTCATGCCAAGGCCAGGCAGTGTGGAAGCACTGCCGACTCGTGACTGATCTGCTCAGTCTATCCCTTTACCCCCCCCCCTTTGACCTTTTTGAATTTACTTTTATGCCCTGTCTAAGGTACAGCTGTATAGTTTGCCATGTGAATCACAGTGAACAACAGTGTGACACTGCTTCTTTCCCCAAGAGACACAATAGGACATTGTCTTCAGGGATGAGAGAGGATTGCAATTCAAGCAGTGTTAATCGT
This sequence comes from Osmerus eperlanus, assembly GCF_963692335.1. NCBI lineage: Eukaryota > Metazoa > Chordata > Actinopteri > Osmeriformes > Osmeridae > Osmerus > Osmerus eperlanus. The sequence continues at coordinate 7,205,197 of NC_085031.1, forward strand.
GGCCACTCTTGCGAGGTAGCTAACTAGCACCAGCACAGGCTTTTACAGCAAACCGCTTCTTTTCATCCTTAGTGAAAGGGACTTAATCCATGTAAATGCAGGCCCTGCAATGACAGCTTTACAGGAGAGGGTTCTGGAAGAGAGAGAAACGACGAGGAAGGGAGGGGGCAGTAGGACTTTAAATGTAGCCTCTAACCTGGAAAACAATAGGCAAGAACGTTTGTGAAAGTATTTACACAGAGGGACAGAAGGGAGAGAACAGGTGTACTCTTTTGTCCAGCCTCTTGTCAAAGTGTCAGTTAGATGCTGTGCAAGTGAAGGAGCATACCAGATACAACAGCTCACTGGTTCATCTCAACCTGAACAGAAAGGTAGACTGATAATCACAGTCATTGGAGTAGGCAGGGTTTGTTATTTCTTTAACTTTTAACTATTTTCTTAGTTAGGGGAGACAACAGAGAGTCCTTGTAAGAATGGGACCCATTGTCCATCCTGAGGCAAATGACCTTTAGCACAGGAAACTATTCTATACATTCACACTAGCACTTCCTGTGAGAAGTTGGATGACATGGCAACACAAACGTGATGTGTTTCGAGGATCTCACCAACTCTGTTTTTACACATAGCTGACGTTTCAGAACAAGAAAGAATAGAACAGGAATCTGTAACTTGGATAAACTGGTGTTTCTGTTGTCAGCTGACCCATGGCATTCCCCTCACTATTAGTTATTTTGCATAACTTCTGTTCACCGGCTCTTCAAGATGTCGTCCGGAAGATATCAGGGCTGGAGTGAGGGTTCCTGCTTCTTTATCCCCTTCTGCCAACTCTGTTGCTTTTGCAAGCAAGGATGCCGGGATGGTATATGGGATAACACCCAAAAGGCAAAAAATGACGGATGTGTCATATTTTGCTCAGAAAACTGACACCATGACATTAACTTAATGGGGCTACTCAGGATCAACCAGTATGCCATAGTTTTATCATGTTGGCCCATTTAGACCGAATATGTTGGCACACTGTCTGCTACTTTTTTGCCTAGGTGAATATTGAGGAGAAATGAGGACGGGAGGTATCTGGTGGTTCACACTTTCGCTCCCTCAAGTCCAGACTCCCAACTTACAGTATGTCCTCCCACAGCCCCCTCCCCTCCACAAACACACACGCACGCACGCACACACACACACACACACACACACACACACACGCACACACACAAAACAGACTAGGAGAGTGGGGCTCGGAGGAATATAGTCTGTGTTTGCAGTCTCCCGCAGGGATAGACGAAAGACATAACCTCTATAACGGTGGAAGGTGAGGGCGAGGTTGTTGTTGCCATGTAATGTGCGTTCTGCAGTCGTTGAAAATACACCAGAGGTCCTCTCGACCCAGCCGACCGCCCCAACCACGCTCATACACTAACGAACCTAGCACCAGAGACAGTGCTAGCAGCTGCCCCTGCACCTCGTTCAGAACATGTTGCCTGGCAACTGTCGCCAGGTTGGCCGGGCCACAGTAGAGCTGAAGCGGCACTCCAGGGATCTGTCACCAAGTCATCCTCTCTCTTTCCCCTGCCGTCCCCTCCAGTCTTCTGTCTTTGAGAGGGCCCCCAAGAGGAAACGCTCAGCAAGGTGGAAGGAAGTTTTATGCCACTCTTGAAAAATAAGGGGCAGTTATTTGTTTCAGGTTAAACAAGCAGTGCGTTGCAATGAGCGTTCTCTCATTTCATCTCCATTTGTCACTTTCAGTTTGAACAGAAGGCGTCATTCATTGTAATAAACTACAAGATTTGCTCAAATTGCAAATCAGTTGAGATCATTATGTTACAATGAATACAGCTTTTATGTTGTATTTTGCATTCATCTCATTCACTGTTGATAATTTGTTGTTGTCTTTTTAGTACACTGTCTAGTATGTTCATATAGAAGAGGATTTGTATGTATTCTGTACACACCAAGACATAAAGGATGCTCTGAAGGCTATCCATTTATTGCACATTTTGGTAATGCTTTATTAATTTGGTACTATCTTTCTGTATCTCCTCTTTGCCTCTGAACCCGTTGGACCTCCAGTCTCCTCTCAAAGTTCTAGTTATACACTGAGTGTTTCCCCTAGGTTTACAGCTTTAACCGTAGGAATAACTTCTGTATTCCTACAGTATGTGCTGTGTGAAATGTTTCTATGTACACACATTACAAAGTCACTGATCTACTCAACAACTACCAGAACTCTACTCATGTTTTCCAGTATGATACTGTCTTTCTTAGAAACTGCTGGAGCAAACTTCTTTTACAAAGACATTTAATATGATCATGTCTGTATTATGAAAATACGGGCTTGGTTACAATGTTTTTAGATGTGTGTTTCTATTAGATAAATAAAAGTTCATCAACTATCTGTAGTGGTTAGGGTTAACCCGTCGTGTAAATAAGATAAATAACATAAGGCCATTTAGTTTGTTGAATAAAAGCAAGCTATAGACCTGTTTTATAGGAAAGTTGTAGTTGTAGTTATAGTTTATAGTTGGCGGGGAGCCCCCCTAATATAATGGTAGGGGAAACACTGAAACTCAAATGTAGTCTATGACACCACCCCAAATAGCTGAAACCCTGGCCACAAGCCTGCACTTTCTTTTTGGAACAGATACCTGCAATTTAAGTGGAGCCATTATATCTCAGTATTCCGGGAATTGTTACCTGCATGCAAGCAAGGTCAGCAGTCCTCTGTTGACTCAATTTGTGGAGTTAACACAGCCTGCTTGCTCCTGGAGCCCAGGGGGATCAGGCCCTGATCATGGAACAGATCCCTCACACCCTCCCCCCCAATCTTTTGGGTCTCTGGGGTCCTCCTTAGTTACCACCCCCAACACAGACCTGTACTAAGAGCTCTCCATTTTTGGTTGAGAGGAGAAGGGATTGTGCACAGCGAGGAGGGGAGGAGGGGGGTGGAGACGGATGCACAAGGAGGAAGAGGAGGAGGAGGAGGAGGTGAGGGAGGGAGGAAGAGGAGGAGGAGGTGAGGGAGGGAGGGAGGGAGGAAGAGGAGAAGGAGGAGGTGAGGGAGGGAGGAAGAGGAGGAGGTGAGGGAGGAGAAGGGCTGTCATTAATCATCCAGGAAACAAGAATTGAGAAATAGGAAAACATTTTGAAATGATGTGGTAATAGATGCTATCCCATCTGCGCTGTACTGTTTTCAGTTATCTTTTACTTCCAGTACACATTGATTCGGTGTTCAAAGATGGTCAATTGAAACCATCTACCAGGCTGTCAGGACAGCAGTTAAATCCTAAAACTTAGTACATCTTCGCCTATCAGCATGCACCTGCACAGTGTTTTGAAAGTACACTATTGTAAACTACATATGTATGTAACTATCCCAACATTCTCAGGGGTATGTTGTCCCTCAAGCTGCTTTGTGTCTGGATGTCTCTCAGATCACCCTTTGTTGTCCTTCTTGACATCACATGACATCTTGATTTCCCTCCAAGGAAGGAGGAAAGTAAGTCCTCAGAACTCTGGTGGTGAGTAGCGCTTTGGAGAAAGGGCCAGTCCTGGTGAGCCTAAGGGCCAGTCCTGGTGAGCCTAAGGGCCAGTCCTGGTGAGCCTAAGGGCCAGTCCTGGTGAGCCTAAGCTGTCCTTTGATCTGACAGTGATCTGAACAGGCACCAAATACAGCTACTCACTCCAGAGTGGTTTGGAAATGCATTTTACATTTTGTGAGCAGAGCACTTGTCTTTGTCCTTCAGGGATTGATTTTGACTTATGTGTCTGCTGTCATAAGCAATTGTAAATTGTCTTCTGCTTAAGTTGTACTCACGATACATATTGCATGGCTACTAATCCACTGTCAAGGGTGGGTATCCATGGTGTGTTGACCGTGTACAACTACACTCGCTTTAGTATCCTTGTCATGTACTGAATAAGTGCTGAGCATATTTGTGTGCTAAGCCTTGGAAGCTAAAGGGTCCTGTTAGCAACTTTGACCTCATTCTGACGGCGATTCACTTTTAATGGCCTGCAAAACAGCAGGCTGTACCTTACACTTCTTCTGTAACTCATTGTCTATTCACCTTAGGGGAATCTGCTCATCCACAGCCTTACTTTAAAACACAGCTCACCATGCCGGTGCTCTTGTGGATATGTTGACCATTGACTCCCCCTCTCAATGGACTGTTTTTTGACCAGTTATGGTATGGGACTGTATGTTAAGATACTTAAAACAATGATGATAAATGCGTATTTAATTTACGCAGCTCCTGTAACATTTACATTTTATGAGTTTTATTGCAAATGAACTCATAATGGGAAATAAGTGAAGCAAATTGAAAACTGGCTTCAGACTGACTAGATTTGATTCATTATCCCTTTTAAAGGTATGTTTTTTCATGTTTGTAAGCAATCACTAGGAGTTGGCTGAAGCGCTAGCTGCTTCTTTGGCAGTATCCCCAACTCCTTGCACCTTCATATCATTCATCAACAAGCAGGCTTGGTGACGTTCAGTACCTCTGATACTTACAGGCGTTACAAACAGGGATGTTTTGCGTGTGTCCCTTGTCGGACTCGCACCTGAAAAGCACCCGTGCCAAAAGAGCTGGTCAATAACCCACTTCTCTCCTTTTTTTTTACCCACCTCTTTTTACCTATCGAACCTCTTTTCGGTCTCCTTTCAAGAGAAAGAGTGAGATGTGGGGTTAGGAGGCGAATAGTTGTTGCAGAAAGAGAAGGGTGAGAGAGAGAGTAACACCTTCTCTGGCCCCTAATCAGGCAGGCAGCCTCAGCTGCCCTCCTCGGATCCCCTGCCAGGGTCCCTATCATCCTCAGATCAAATATTAATGCTCTCTACTCTGCCTGCTCACTAATCCAAAGCCAATTAATATTATCTGTCAATTATTTACAGATCCGGAGGTGCGGAGGCGATTCCCAGAGGACTACATCGACCAGGTTTGGAATGCATAATTAACACCCTCCTTCTTTCCTTTTTCTCTCTTTCTTTCTCTTTCTCTTTCTTCCCAACTTTCTCTTTTCCATCTTGATAACAAAACAATTCTAATGCCTTTAGCTTTAACCCCTTCATTTTCCCACTCACTGCTGGTATCCTACATTTCGATTATTTCTGCATCTGCCCTTTATCCATAAATGCTTGCCATTTGGGGTATCTTTTTATAAAAGCACATGGGAGATGGGGCCAGCCGGTTTATTTTCCACCTGCATCAAGTAAACAGGACAATATATCCTTACTGTGAGTGTAGCTGTGTACTGTCCTTATGGGACAAACTGCTGAAAAAAGGCAAAGGGGGAAAAGAAAAGATTTTAGTGCAGTGTTCTACAGTGAGAGAACAAGAAAATAATTATTACACTTTTCCCCCCCAAAACTGTTTCTTGATTGATTGCTTACAGTACAGATATTTACATACATTTATTATTTACTTACATATATTTTTCTGGTTTGATACACATTTCAAATCAGTTGGTTGTTGCAGTGTAAATTTTTGTTGGTTAGTTTTCAGTTGTTGGAGTGTGTGTCCATTTGTGTAATTGCAACCGCAAGTCACAGTAGCCAAATGCTTCCCTGATCTGTCCAATCTTTGCAAGGACCTTAACCTATTTACAAAAAAAACCGTAGCCTCACTATTTGGTTATGGTTGACTCAAAGAATGTACTTGAAATACATTCCAATTCATTATCCCCAAATTCTTTGAAATGGCTTTCATCTCTCAAGCAGAAAGGCAGTTTCAATCAATGTATTGACCTGAATTCCCATTCACATTGGTCTCCAAAGTAATAACTTAAACAAATTGTCTATTTTATTAACCGAGCAAATACCACAAACACACTCACACACATATGCAATAATAACCCATTCTTGTTTATTCCAAGCACAACCTCAAATACAAACCCCCCATGTCTCTTTTTTCTGTTTTGTCTCCTGTCCAATTATTTGATACAGAGGAGTAGAAACATCCTTTGTAGTTAGTGAATGTTGCATGCAGGCCCCCCTTTGTTTTGTACATTGAAGAATCTTGTCTTCAATTACAGGCCTTGGATTGCTCTAGAATTAAATGAATGAAATTATGATACCACGCTACACGCCCCTCCCCCTTTTCGGGCGTGCATATGAAAAGCAAAAGTTTGCTATGGCCGACATAAATTTCCTTGATAAATGTAATTAAACATAGATTTTCCTGGGTGATCCTCATGTAGGCTACAGCTCAGATATACTGTACACATATCAGCCTTTACTGTATTTTAACTATTATTATTATATACAGTATATATATATATATCTTTAAAGGAAGTCTGTACTGAAAATCTATTGGTTTGAGATTAAAGATTGCGCTAAATTATAGTTGTGTGCATGTGAAATTTAAGAGCAAAGGTTCCCTGCAATTTGTGACACAGACTCTCAAACTAGCCTTAATGCGACACCCATTAACAAACCCTGGACTGCAATGACAAAAATAATCTGCGCAGTCTCTTGTGAACCCTTTAAGGTTTACAAAGGAGCAAGGCTCAGGAGACGGGTAGAGAAATTAACCAAAGAGGGAAATGGGACAAAATTGGATAAGCAAAAGGGTAACTGGTACAAGTTGTGTTCTTATCCGTGTTATTATAATGATGTGCCCCCCTGCCCAACCGCCAAGACTACTACACACACCACAACCTATTCTAGGCCACAGAATAGCATGCATAGCAAGTTCAGTGCAGTGGAACTCCTTGGAGTTTTTGGGATATCTGAAATGCTGGCAGAGCCCCAATGCATTTCTTCAAAGGTTGGGGGAGGATCCCAAAGAAGTATCTGACCTCATATAGCAGTCTGCTTCAACAGAGAGGAAGTATCTGACCTCATATAGCAGTCTGCTTCAACAGAGAGGAAGGGTTTCGTGCAGATGCTTCAATGCATGTCTGTTGTTCATTAAAATTCCCATATGAGATGCACAAAGAAAAGAAAAAAGCTAGTATTTTTCTGACACAAAAAGCATGTATGTAAGAAAAGGATAAATTGGCATGTCTCATTAGCTTCCTCATCCTTTCTCCCATTGACCGATAGATTCTCTGTCTCCTTGTTGGTACAAGGAATGTTATCGTAAATGTAAAAAGCAGTTTGATACAAAGTGACTGCGTAATGAGTGGAATTTCACTTCCTTTATTTTATCTCATTCTTTTGCTCAAAGGGTCCAAGAGTTTCTCTTCCACCTTTCTTTCCCCATCATCTCTGACACAGCTATGTCCCAGTGACACCTACCCTTTGAATCCTTTAAACTAGGCAGCTGCAGCCTGTTTTTCCCAAATGAATGCGACAGATGTACTTTTTCTGTATAATGTAGAGAAATGATTTTTTTGCTGGCACCTTTGATGTGTTCGATGCGGCATGCCAATGGATTACTTTACCTCCCATGCAGGAAGACTGAAGTGTTGTTCTTTTTTAATGAGAGGATATTCAAATGTGACCTCTACCAAATAGAGGTAAAAAGTAAAAACTACGTGAAATGGTTTTGGAATATTCACACACACACACAAACGGCATGACATTTTCTGATTTGGTTTTCACCACTTGGATGTCCTCTGGCCTTGTCAGATGAGTGCTTTCAATGTCTTTCTCTTTTTCAGTGTCTTTCGACAAAGCTTTCACCATCCTCCCCGAAGAACCAACCAAGATCCGTTGTTCTGTAAAGACTCCCTCAATATAAACATTAGAGGTGTGCTTGAGTTATTTGAGATTTCTGAGATCTGCACTTTGCAATCTCTACCAGAAGCCAGAATTTAATCCCAACTGCCAGTAAACTCAAGTGGGAGGGGGAAGGGAGTGAGAACCTGCTGCTGCTATTTTGTCTTCATCCTGAGTGGAGATAATGGGGATGCTAGTTTCCCTGCTGTTTTTTTTACGCTCCTGGCCTAGTATCTCTTAATTGTGGCTCACCTTAGCGTGGCTTGGCGTCAGCTACAAGGGACACCTGGCTGCACATATGGCGCCAGCACTGTTGTAGATGAAGGCAACAGTTAAGCATCTGGAGCGGGAGAGGAAGGGAGGGACTAGTGGCACAACGGGAGAGGGATCAGATGGAAGTCTGCACTGTGGCTGAGAAAGTTAAAGACACACTGTTGAGCAGAGCCTCCTTCGCAGTCATATTTTTTTAAATCCGAGTCATCTTCATCCACGTGAGGAAAATATCATCCACAACTTCTTGGTTTACCAGTGAACAGGAGATGCACAGCTGGCTGTTTACAGTATAGACCTTCCCATGCTTAGACAGAGGACACCAGACACGCTATGCTACCTTCATCTTTCCACTTCAAACAATGAAAGTCCTTCTATTGGGGTTCATCTTCCAGTTACTTCTGAAGCTGGCCTGAAAGTGGCTTTAATGGGGGCTGTTCTCTCCCTTTCCCTCCCTCTGGAACCTTTTCCCCCTGTCACCTTGTATGCCCTTGTGTCCTCAGTGGGGATGGAACAAGTAAAGGGTTTTTTTCAGCTTTGTCTGGCTGATGACATAACAGCAGAAATGGAGTCTTGACGAGTTGCACTTACCAAAAAGCTAGTATTATTTTAAATGTCGAAAGAACGTGGCTACTTGTTTTTAGTCGTGGCCCCGGGGTAACCCTATTCATGCTTTCTTGGATTATGTATCCAGAGGTGCCACCCCTTCAGGAACATGTTTGTCAATGTATTCACAACTGCCATGCTTCTACATTCACTTCCCTGGCTTCTCTCTTTACGTGTCCTTGTGAGGACCAGTACATATTGAAGTTGGCCACACACAATCCAATGTAAATTCACCCCTTTTTTTTTTTTGCTTTGTTCCCGCCCTATTGAATATGCATGCTCTGGGCCCGGCAATACCCCTCTGCCTTCGTCTCTTCATCCCCTCCAGAACCCCCCTTCCAGAACCCCCCCCCACGTTTGTATGGATTCAAAAGACAGACAATAAAACAGAGAGGAAAGAGACACGCTCCATAATTGCTTGTTCTTTAACCCCTCCGGATTTGCATACATTAACCCTTGTTTTTATGATTTATGCCAAGGATTTTGATAAATGTGTACATATATTAACTCCATAGTCATGTGCTGAGTCGCAATTCAAATGTAATTCCTTAAAGACATCCGACCTTTTGCTTCGTCTTTCACCTCATGCGTAATCTCTGATTTAATATTCTCGGCATCTCAAAAGGTAACTGAGAAGTTGTTAAGAGATTGACTCCAAGTTTGGGTTTTGGCTTGTGGTCTTAGGAAAACACAGTCCAAATACAGTTGAAATGATGATTTTGCATTTGACCAAAGAAGATATGTCGTGTGAAACCCGCCTGGGAACATAGCGGGCCACAGAACTGCGTGTGTTTGGTGCCGGTGTCTGAGTCCTGAGTGTGTGTAAGAGAACGAGAGAGAGGTGCAGAGAGTGTTCCTCTGCTCTTCAGGGTACCTATTCTTGGACCCAATTATACGTGGCCAAACTGGGCTGGGCAGGCTTAAGGTTAGTCCAGCTCTCCCTCTACCCCCACCACAAGTGATCGGAGCATGGACCTCAAGTCAATTATAACTATGTTAACACAGTGAATTTGAGGAGTGAAATAATTGACAGATTTCAACAAGAAAGCGTATCAACCTCTACGCCAGAATGTTCTCTGGTATTGGAATGGAGTGGAATTATTGCTTCATGATGTTATTGGCTGAGATAAAGCTACATGGTTTCACTTTGTTTTTTTTAGGGCATCTTGTCGAAACACTGTTCAAAACCGTTCGGAATTGTGACCGTAATAGTATTCCTACGAGATAAGAACAAACTTGGTAAATAAGCATTCAAGCAAAGTTTTCTTCAATCTTGAATTCATGGATGACTGATGCAGATTCCGAAAACATTTGAATAGCTTTGGTCAAAGCTTTGGGCAGATGTAGGCGTGTGAAGCGTGTTTTGAAACAATAGTTTCATCAGCTCCAGTGTCCTCCTCTTCAACAGTCAGATGTGCTGTTGTTCTCTTCCTCTTAACAACACCTTTTCACTACCTGCTCCAGTCCCATTGTGACTCCCTGGCCCCCCAAGCTTCGTGGGACATGAGGGCCTCGCCCACTATCCTCCACTGAGTCACTGTCTTCTGGTGCTCTGGCAACCACTGGGTAGTGTGTGTGTGTGTGTGTGTGTGTGTGTGTGTGTGTGCGTGTGTGCGTGTGTGCGTGTGTGCGTGTGTGCGTGTGTGCGTGCGTGCGTGCGTGCGTGTGCACCTGTGGTACATGGAGTCCTCTGGGATTCCAGACATGAAGCCTGCTGCTGCTTACCAGCATTCTGGTGCCTTTGAGGGCTTCTAAATGGTTGTAGTAGCCCTGCAGGGAGCCCTGTGGTTAGGCATGACTCGAAGCCCATGTTGCCCTCACCTCCTTCCTCCAACTGTCCCTAGCCAGCCAGCAAGCCAGCCATATGGAACTCAAAAGTGCTTGTTGTTGGCCACTGTGTTTCTCTCACTAGTTTGCCACTTCCCCTCCCCTTTAGTTCGTTCTTTTCTATATCTCTAATTTCCTCTTCCTCAACTCAGTTTCTTCCTCTTTTCCTCTTCCTGTCCAGTAATCCCAATGTAGTGGGCAGACAGGAAGGCAGGCAGGCAGGAAGGCAGGCAGGCAGGCAGGCAGGCAGGAAGGCAGGCAGGCAGGCAGGCAGGAAGGAAGGCAGGCAGGCAGGCAGGCAGGAAGGCAGGCAGGCAGGCAGGCAGGCAGGCAGGCAGGCATAGCCATCTAGGCTGCCCCCCTTCCCAGTCACAGTACCCCTTGTGACCCCCCCCCCTCCCCCAGTCTACCCTTGTGTAGATATAAATGCACCCGCCAGCTTTCTCACTCAGTCCCTGCTTACCAGTTTCCCGCAGGTCCCCGTGGATCCCGCCGCCTGCTCCCTGTTCCCCATATGTTAGGGCATCTCCCACTCCCTGAGGGCCCTGTTATCACCACACACACAATATGGAGATAAGCACATGAACACACAAGCTATATGTGGACAGACACAAAAGACAATAGCTAGAACGCATGTATTGGTGCTTAAGGAATAAACGTACTGAATGTACTGATGAGAGAACATCACAGTATATATATCTCTCTTAATACCGCTTCCAACATCACCATCTCCTTCTCTACTGCATTCCCTTTATCCCTCTCTCTGTCTTCCCACCTCCCTCATGTTTGTCTTTATAGATTCTAATTCCTTCACTTCCGCCTCCTTTTCTCCCCCTTCTGTCATCTGTCTTCCGTCGCTCCGGGCAACGCCCTGTTGTATGACATGAGGAAGTTAATACCTCGTTTTTATCTGCCCCTTTGGATTTATGAATGACTTTCCCTCTTTCATTCTCTCTCACTCTTTCTCCCTGTCAGTCTCCCAATCTCATGTTCTTTTTGGTTTTGTCCCCCCCCCCCCCCCCACAGGAAACTCTACAGACCGTCCCGAAGTTCTGCTTTCCATTCAGTGCCGACAGGTAAGGCCTCCAACACACCCAGGCGCACATTTGTCTCCTGGTTGTTTGTAAGGCCTCCATAGCTAGCTGCTGTGTTCTCCAGGAGCTTTCTAGAGAGCTTAAACCCCAACCCCCTCTCCACCCCAACCTCCAATTAAAGTGTGATTTACCAAACCCAGCTGGTGACTCTGCCGACACCCCTATGTTAACAATTTGAAGTTCCAGAGAATCGGCGCTACACAGTGCACGGGTTCTGTTTCCATACCATGGAACAAGATCTGTTTAAAGTATGTGAAGTATCACATCTAAAAAGTAGGTGGTTGTTCCCATCGCCTGTCACGCGCGCATAAGGATTTAATGTGCTCCACCTCCCAACGCTGGCTTTCTGATTTGCGATCGCCATCTACAGGAGTGTTGGAGTACTGCCTGGGAAATGTGGCCACTTAAGTCACTGAGGGTCAAGATCAGATTCAGTGACGAATGCGATGGAGGAGGAAGAAAGGGTGGATGGGCGGTGGGAAATAATGTACAAAGAAGGGTGGAAAGAGTCATGCGGCAACACTTGAAGCTGTTGGGCCTTTTCTTTTGCATCTTGGCCCCGCCTCTTGGCGCTGGCCCATGCTCTGGGAGACTGCTCCAGTGCCAGTAGCCTCAGGCTAGACATGGTGTGACACAATAACACACACAGAAACATGCATACTTATACGGATCATCCAGCAACTCGGTTCATAGTAGAGCATCTCTCACTCTTGCTCACACACACACACACACATATACTGCATTACTGTATCCTCTCTTCACATGAGAGGCTGCCCGCAGGGCTTCTAAAGCTATCTGTGATCTGGGAGACAGGCCTATCACTCTGTGACCCTGGCCATGCCATCATCTCATGACATTATCTGCTTCTGCCCCATCCTAGATTCAGCCGTGCCCATTGTAGAAGAAAAAATATATAAATTGAGATGACCTCTTTTTTTATTTTTCTACCATATATGCTTGCCCACAGTGTCCCAGATTCTCAAATTGCCTTTGTTGTTTAGTTTTGGATTGGTTGGAGTGGTAGTCAGCATCCATTATCTCTGACTGCCTTTCTTGATATACAAATTTAAAATTGGCCCTGAGAGACTAGGACTCATTTGGAACAGTATACTGCCTACATTCTTTTTACACAACAGGGGAACAGTTTTGTTTTTCCTCTTCTTGTTTCACAGCCCCTTCTGTATCACTTATCTTTACATTTACATTTAGTCATTTTAGTCATGAGACTAACTGAATGAGAACATGTCCTCCCTTCAATATGTCTGTGCAATACATACATTTCTCTTTTGTGTGTGCATGTTTTCGTCCACAGTCTGTCGGTGAGTCAGGTCGGGCAGAACTTCACGTTTGTGCTGACGGACATCGAGAGCAAGCAGCGGTTTGGCTTCTGCCGCCTCTCCTCAGGGGCACACAGCTGCTACTGCATCCTCAGGTGAGGAGATGTCTGTTACTGCATCCTCAGGTGAGGAGATGTCTGTTACTGCATCCTCAGGTGAGGAGATGTCTGTTACTGCATCCTCAGGTGAGGAGATGTCTGTTACTGCATCCTCCGGTGAGGAGATGTATGTTACTGCATCCTCAGGTGAGGAGATGTCTGTTACTGCATCCTCAGGTGAGGAGATGTCTGTTACTGCATCCTCCGGTGAGGAGATGTATGTTACTGCATCCTCAGGTGAGGAGATGTCTGTTACTGCATCCTCAGGTGAGGAGATGTCTGTTACTGCATCCTCAGGTGAGGAGATGTCTGTTACTGCATCCTCAGGTGAGGAGATGTCTGTTACTGCATCCTCAGGTGAGGAGATGTGTGTGTGTACGAGAGAGACAACCAAAAAGGGAGGTGTGTTTGTGTGTGAGAAATGACATTTAAAAAAACGCCACACAGGGATGATGGATGGTCAGTCCAGAGTGCTGTTCATAGTGCTGTTCATAGTGCTGTTCATAGTGCTGTTCATAGTGCTGTTCATAGTGATGTTCATAGTGATGTTCATAGTGCTGTTCATAGTGATTTTCATAGTGATGTTCATAGTGATGTTCATAGTGATGTTCATAGTGATGTTCATAGTGGCGGGAGAGCTTTGCCCCCACTGCAGTAGGTAAACCCAGGAAGACCTCCCCAGACACTTCCTCTCTCCAGATGTTGACCACGACCGAAGCAGTTTTGTCACAGCGTTAGTTGGTTAGGACTATTTCTATGTGCTCCAGTCAATAGTAGATCTTTTCCACAGATGATCGCTTAACTTGCAGTTTGTCTTTCTTTTCTCTCTCTCTTCTCTTCAGTGCCTCTCTTCTTATTTGAGTTTTCTCTCTGTCACTGCTGTTGATACACTGTCTTGTTCCAGGCAGTCCCAGGTGTGACATGTATACGTAGTACACACATCAGTCTCCTCCCTTCCATACTGACTGCATATGATCCACCTTGCCAAATCCCAAAGGATTCATGGCCTCAAAGCAATGTCAGATACATCCCTTGGAATCAAGCTTTTATTTAGTGATTTAACGAATGAGTCACAGTCCTTTAAGTCAAAACAATAGGTTTATGATATGAACCTGTGTCATGTGTCGTGGTGCAATTTAAAGTCATGTGGGTCTGTTGTTACCAGAGGGATAGCCACTAAATCTAAGTCCATGAGTGGAATCACATCTTTGTTACACATGCATAGGCTGCGCCGAAATATTGGATTAGACCATATAGAATTTCTTACCCTGACCCTTATTTGATCACTTGATCTTTGCTCATTGGGTTGTTTTCCCTTCCTTTTTGCCCTACTTTCTGTCACCTTTCTTTTCTCTCTCTCTCGCTCTTCCATTTCCATCTGTCTTATTCTTTCCCCTCCTCCCTCTATCATGCTTTCCCCCACTTTGTTCCTTCATTCCCATCAGTCTCCATTTTGCTTCAGTTGAGCAGAAGGTAAAGAAATATGGGCTAAAACATATCTCAGGGGATTAGAGATGGTGGCAGTGGTGAGGTGTGTGTAGATGTGTGGGTGAGTGCGTATGAGAATGCTTGGTTCAGCTTTTTGAACCCCCCCTCTTTTCGCCTGGGGAGGGAAGGAGTGGGGGGGTTAGGTGGTCTGGGAATGAATGTAGTTAGTGTGAACTTTGACCTTTGCCAAACTGTTGACATGGAAAGCAGCCAGAGCCGCCGACATCAGAACGCCTTTTGTTAATCTCAGTCACGGCTAATCCCCTTCCAGGGATGGATGTAGCAAGAGAGGGAGAGTTGGGGAGAGAAAATATAGGGAAAGCTACAGTTGGCACTATGTGGAATGCGTAGCCCCCATTTTCATCCTTTGGAAACAAGCTGTGGGCTGCCCCCTCTCCAAAGCAGGACATGACAGAGCAGCCTCTCAAAGCCAGAGGGGCTGCTAAGGACTCATCTCAATCAACACTGACAATTTCCTGGTCAGGCCTTGCCAACTGGCAGAGTAGGGGCTTCTTTCAGAAGAAAGAAGTGGGGCTGAAAGCAGTTTAGTTTAGTTTTTTTGATTTTATCAATTCTGGTTAGGGGGGGGAGGGTTATCAGGTTAAGGTAACTCTGTAAATATTACATTATCTATTTATGAGAAAACATGACATTATTAATCAACAGAAAGAACAAAGAGTTTCAATGGTCTTGGGAAAACCATCAGTTTGTCTCTTCCATAAACACAAAACGTTGTCTGAACCCCGGGCCAAAAACAAAGCTGAAAGAAATAATGACTCAAACAAGATGGGAAAGAAAGAAAATCCGATTCTGATTTTCTAGATGGTTGACTTGGAACAATCCCCAAGAGTTGGGAGGGGGGGGGGCAGTGGACCATGGCATTACCCCCAATGTGTGCCTCTTTCTCTGGCCTCTCTCTTCATTTGAGCTGGGGGGATTAGTGCCCCACTAGGTCTCTGACCTGCTTTTGTTCATCTCCAACATACCAACCTCAGCCATTCCAGACCCCCCACTCCTCACATCGCTAATAGAACCCATGACCTGCTCACGGACGGACCCCACCCTGCCACCATGTGTGTGCGCCAATCGGAAGAAATCAATTGGGGAAATTCGATTTGGTTTGTCACTCAATGGGTGCCAAGCCGCTAGCCGTGGTTGTGGCTAAATGGAACTCTGCATGGTTTAATAGTGTGGGAAAGTGGACAAGATTAGGATTATGTCGTGAATAGGCGTGGTTAAATTGTGGATTGCGCACCAAGAAGTGTGTTCTAGCAGCTCCCTCTCGAGAGGACGCGGGGTGTGATGTGGACCGTGGAAGCCCACTTGGTCAGGGGGTTTAACCTGCAGTCAATGGAGTTCAGGTCTTGAATGTAAATGTGAGCACGGCACACTTCTACGCCCTGCTGTCTGGTGCTGCTTGAGAACAGAACACTGAATGCCGTTGGTCTCTCTATGGATTGTTAGAGATTGACAAGGGATTTCCCTACGGCAACGAGTGGCCAACTTCTGTTCCCCTAAGGAGCTCCACTGGGCATTTTTGTATCATGAGTGAGGATACGTTCGGCCGTTTTTACAGTTAGAATATTCACTGTGGGAATATTTTTATGCCATGCATGTACCTGTGTATGTATAAAGACAGACTCATAGAGATTATGGGTACATGTAACACGTGAGTGTGATTGTATGTACTCTGTAACTGCGTGTGTGTATTTGTACCTGTGTCAAGTAGCAGCCACAACACTGGCTTAATCACTTCCCTTGCCAGGGCCCTTTTTACAGGCTGGAAAGGCAGACAATAAAGGTTGAGCTGAACGGAAAGGCCATCCTGGGAAGCACACAGGAGTCACTCTCTCCCAGCCAATTAAAACTCTTGTTGATGCTTTTATGCCCTCGCCAAATTTCTTTGAAGTTTCTGTCATTTCCACTCTAAATATACTTGCAATATGATACTTTCTTAGACACGGCACAGAATGGAATGATCCCATGTTTAGGCATGTATCGATCTACAGTTAAAACAATACAGTTAAGTCGGTTAATTCAAATTCACGATTGACTGAGACGTATTCTACTTTCTCGGAATTTTGAAGATCAGATCACATCTGATCACTGATTTATGCAGAAATTCAAGTAATTGACAATTCCTGACAGAGACAAGTATATAGACAAACAGATTTTAGCAAGAAACAAATGTGATAAGTACGTGGTATATGAATTCTAAAGCTTAAGAATGTAGATCTAAGATGATCCGACAGTTAAACATATTGGCTATTGCTTTTAATTAATGAATCGATTGGAATTTAAATATTGAGGTGTGATCCTGAGATGTAATATACTGTAGAAGGCTGCATTAGGCTATACTTAGCCCCATATCATTAGTGTGCATAGAATCAACCTTAGAAAGAACTTGTCAGTTGGTGGCAGGGGTGGGATCCGGAGGAAAGCTAGATATGTCGGTGGGGGAGGGTGGGCAGCGAGACTGTGATGCCTGCTTTGGTAATGAGAAGCCCATACCCCCACTCCTTCTCTGGCCACAACACATTTACAGCCAACTGCCAGACACAATTAAAGGAGAGCGGTGTATAAAAACACTTATGAATGTCTGTATAAATCCCGGGCCCCTATCAAATTAGCCCCACCAGAGGCCTGTGTGTTAAACCTGTCTCCGTAATAAGGGAACAGGGGCATTTCGGCTGCAGCAGCACCAGTCCGATCCCTGTTTTCACTCGGCAAAGCGACAAGCTCAAAGCAGGTTGATGTGGCTACCATGGCAAATGATTTTAATTAGACTAAAGAGAGTTTTGACATTGCGGGACTTTTATGTGTGGTACTACCAGAGAGAGAGAGGGAGAGGGACGGAGAGGGAGAGGGAGAGACTCTGCTCCTTGCTTTCAGGCAGCTCCCTTCTTTTCATTCTGTGTCTGGGTTTTTGTTACTTTTACCATTTGCTCACTCCACCTCTCTCTCTTTTGCTCTCCCCCTGCCCCTCACATTCTCTCTCTGCTCCCTCCCTCTCACTTCGTTGCCCTCAGTCTAAGGGGAGTGTGTGTGAGAGTGAAGTTCCATCTGTTATCTGTATTCTCGAATAGATGGCTTCCAAGGATACTCACTCTCATTGTCGATCCCACTGTCCACACTGACAAAATGACCCCCCTCCAAAACACACACACACACACACAGCTGTTGTCAGATGAAGACGTTAGTGAGAGAAGTGCAGAGGAACCCCACACACATATGTTGAGCTGAACAGTCTTGCTGACAGCTATTTCCCCAATTGTTTACATTCTTTGCGGTGGCTTTGAGATGCAATAAAATGGACATGTGCAGTGCCTTAAACATTCATGACTTGACATGTAATCTCAAAGATAGTCTAAACAGTAGGCTGTATTAAAAAGGTAACTGGATGCAGAAATTGAGCTCTTGGTTACAGCTTGTAACTTTCCGCTGGTGTGAAACCATCTTTACAAGTGGGTGAACAGGAAGATGGTGATGGTCTGAAGTGTGCTTGTCTCTTCCAGCTATCTCCCATGGTTTGAGGTGTTCTACAAGCTCCTGAACATTCTCGCTGACTACTCAGTCAAAGCCCAGGTATGTGCCTCTCCTGTATAGGACACATACATTTACAACCCTTAGAGACCAGACCGCATAAATGCAAAAGTTGTAGGTCATGTGACCAGCTCGACAGGTAATCAACTTGCAGTCTTTTCGTGTTTTAAGAATCACATGATTGAATCCCTGTGTATATAATCCTGGAGAATTTCTATTTCTCTCAGATCAGAATTTATAGGACTTGTGTTTATGCCATGAATTTTATACACTAGCTAAAAGGAAAGTTGTTTTTCTGAAGGAGAAAGATGTTTCACGGTTTCCTCTTTATATCCTGGGTGATAGTCATCTCATCTAATATTAAAGTATTTCGGCATTTTTTTGACATATTTTTCTAAAGTGATTGGTATTTGACAGGTGTTTGCTGGGTATTTACTTGTGCCAGGTGAAGAGTCTGTCTTGATTGGCGGTGACACACTGACAGTATAGGGATTACATTAGTGGGCCCTATTTTTAATTGATGTTGTTGTGACACCTGAACTTCCATTTGAAATCAAGCTTTCAAGTTGCATGTGAAATGTTTGTGTGCATGTTTGTGTGTGTTTCAGGAGAGCCAATGGCGAGAGCTTTTAGAGTCGTTACACACACTCACCGTCCCTGATCCTGGAGTGCCTGTTCATCTCAGTGTGGTAAGCACTGTACACATTGACACTCAGTGAAGGAACCACATTCAGTGGTTGATATCTTGATCATCACCACATCCTTAAGCGAAAGGCATTTGATATGTTCAGGCCACCTCAGGTGCTTTCACATCTTTCTCTACAGGTTGGGTTGAGCGTGTGTTAGAAGTGTTTGGAGTAGGTGTAGTGTTGTAAGCACAGTTTTACATATCAAATGACTAACGTTGTTTGTGTCTTTATTTTGTCAACAATTCATCTGCCCACAACTGTAAATTATTTTAGTTATTTGAGGTGCATTCATCATTTCCATTGTTTCTCATGCCTTGCACCTTTTTTTTACTCTGACACCACAACTTCTTTATACCCATTTCCAGCATTCCTACTTCACTGTGCCTGACACAAGGGAACTCCCAAGCATACCTGAAAACGTAAGTGTCCTTTTTTTTCCTCAACCTCCTTTTATATCCCCTGTTTGCAAAGACATCTACATACATTTACATGCATTCACTTTTTCTTGGGTGAAAATGCTGTATGGTGCACAGACCTCAAGAGATTTCAACAGTGAGCCACCACTGAGCTGTTGAACCTTCCTCAAAACAGCCTTTTCATTGATGGCCCCCTAGTCCCAGACATATTACACAAAATACCCATTTGAATTCAAGAATTTACAAGTTTACACTAAAAGATAAGAATAAGAAAACTTTGCTTGCCCCAGGACATCAAATCCTACTGTAAGATTGGTTAGAGGAGAAAGGTTTGTCTTTAATACTTTTGTCTTTTATTGTCCTGTAGGACACAAAAGCACACACACACAAAGGTCACTCACAGCAAAAGGCTACACGTAATTACAGTATATATTATATGCAACATATTCCTAACTGCATCAGCCAAACCCTACAAGTAATAGGTAATAATATCTGAACATGTAATAGGTAATAATATCTCAATAGGTTCAATCACCTAAGCCCCTTTGATCAATTTGATAAATCTATAATGATGTTCGAGTGCCACATGTATGCAGTCATGGTTCTCTCTCTGCTTCATAACTAACCTTGTATCTGTTGTTTTTTTTCCTTGTTTTTCCTTGCAGAGAAACTTAACAGAGTATTTTGTAGCCGTAGATGTCAATAACATGCTTCATCTGTATGCTAGTATGCTTTATGAACGTCGAATCCTCATCTGCTGTAGCAAACTAAGCACTGTAAGTACTGTAGTCTCTCGCTCCCTCATACCGCCCCACACCTTCATTTATACATGTCTATCTCTCCTCTTCTCTATTCATCAATCTGTCCTTGTCTGTATAATCATTATTTATTCATGGTTGTTAGTGCCTCGACCTGACTGATTGCCAGTTGTAGTGTCTGTCCAAATGGAGCAGTAATGTACAGTGTACACAGTAACAGTCAGACACAAATCCTTTAGTGTGGGGTTACGGTACTATCTTGTTTGTACTTTATTCTACTTAGTACTGTGTATAGAATGTGTTCATTGTGAAAATGTTATCCATGTGTCAGTTGGAATATGTTGCTATGTACAGTACTGTACTGTTTGTCAATTCTAGAATGAAGCCTACCACTCTTTTGGTGCAAGAACCTTGTCTTAAAACCCACATCTCTAATGCTAGTAGGTTTGTTTGACTATTCAGTAGCTTTCACAGAATCTTTCCTAAACATTGCTGGTACTTTGTCAAAAAACACATTTGTCAAAATCTGTGTTCCTCCTGTTTTCAAAAGCTAACTTTGCCAGCATTATGACATTATGACTATCCCAACTACTCCTATTCCTGATGGCAAATTCCCCCTCAGGAGGACACATGAACATGGTCTACAATGTTGTTCTTCTCCCCCCTTCAATGATCAAAGTCTCATTTGGGCTCCATCCATATGATTTTGATTGACTACAGGGATGAGGAAAACAATGTTATTCTGGATATTCTTGCTGGTAGTGGTGGAGGCGGTGGTTATGCCGCCTGTTTCACTATTGACACATCAATAGTGAAAGTTGATTAGTGGTGGCGTCTCGCCCAATGCAACATTTCCTGACACACGAAAGGATTGTGTGGATTATCACATGATATATGAGCTGCTAAGGATTGGAACTGACAAAGAAATCTGAAGTTACTGTTGTAATTTCCGTTGAAGGTGTTGAATTTTGAGAGGATGTTTAGCGGTGCTTTGATTCGAGAGAAAGACTTTTACACAAGGCGGATAGGCAAAGGGTTACTTAAGTTGTGTTTTTTGGTGTAACAGGCAAGTGCTGTTGTATTAAGTAATACAAGGCTTTTGTTGTTAGGCCAACAATAGAAGTCTGCCTGTCAAGAGTTGTGTTTTTTCGATATGAAAATGTTGATTCCAGATTCACCTTTCTACTATTAGTGATATATTTATTGTTTGTGTGTGCTTTTACTTATTTAGCTTATATTGATCTTATATTGGTTGCAAGAACAGATGGAATCAGTTTGTATTTAATGAATACTCATTATAGCACTTGGAAATGTGAAACTTGGCACCTGTAATCAGATTGTTACTTAGATGTTCTGACAATGTGATATTTTCCCTTTGCAAGATAATCTGTTATCACAATCCATTTAACTTAGTTGTAAGAATGTTCTTTTCACACATCAAATATTTTTGTATATAATGGAGATGTTAAATACTATTTTATTTGCCCCTACAGTTAACAGCTTGTGTTCATGGGTCGGCGGCCATGTTATATCCCATGTACTGGCAACATGTTTACATTCCTGTTCTGCCTCAGCATCTCATAGACTACTGCTGGTGAGTACCATACCTACCATGATGTAGAACACTTGCTCTTTGAACAGGACCTGTTACCAAGGCCATCTGCCTGATGATATTTCTGAGTTTTCTAAAGCTTAATTTATACTTCGGTCGCGGACACTTTTTAAATGGTCGCCGACGGAAAAAAAAAAGTGTGGCTCAGGCTGCTGCATTTATACTTCGGCAAACAGTCGCCTGTGCTCAAGGTTCGCGTGACGTAAACAGAATAATTTTACCGTTACATTCATAGCTATGGTTACATTTTTAACGCTTTGTAGCCTAGGTGATCAATCGGAGAAACTGAACATTTTTATTTTTCACTATGTGACGACATCAGCGCCAGTAGAAATTTCTCCTGGTAGGCGATACTTCTAAGCGACGGTTAAAAGTGTCGACCGAGACGTCATTTCTGTCGGCGACATTTTCAAAAGTGTCTGCGACCTAAGTATAAATTGGGCTTAAGCACCCATAGACACACACAGCCTTTCCTCATAAGTATGAGTTCTCCTACATCTCCTGCCTGCCTGTTTCTTTTCTTTTTACATTACAGTTTCCGTATTAATAATGGAAATATAGACAAGGTTAAGAATTAGCGTTCTCTTTCAAAAAAGAATTGACCTCTAGGGAAATAACTCTGATCATCCAAAGGTATTACTGTGATAGGATGGGAGACAACTATGATACTGGCCACAGGAAATAAAATAAATACAATCCACAACCATGTGATGTGAGCCCAGTTAAGTGCAGTGGAGGTTAAATGTCAGTCTGTTCCCACACAGTGTAATGGTTCTTCAAACACTTATAGTACAGTAGTGTAGGGAAGGTGTGAGAGACGACTTTTCAGAAGTGTTCAGGCACCTCTTTTAATGTTCAAACCTAATTTTACATCCAGAAAAAGAGACTTAAACAATGAAGCTGATGTATGTTGATACAAATGTTGGTGTGTTATATATTACACTAATCCTTTGTTTGTATGTGTGTTTTACAGTGCACCTATGCCCTACCTCATAGGAGTACATTCCAGCCTCATGGAGGTATGCTTCTGATTCTCCAGATATACCTGTAGTTCTTTATCATGTAGTGATGTAACTGGCATGTTATTTTTATTTTGAGGTTTTATTCATATTTTTTATGGAAACAGCAAGTACTCCAGTAACTGCCTCTAAGCACAGTGTTTTAGGCCCATACTAAATCAAGATGTGTTTGAAGGCACTGAATGGATGCATATAAATGACTTGCAGGCACACACACGCACACACATGGTGTTTGCATGTGTGTGGGCTCGCACGTGTGTTTGGGTGCCGGTCTGCTCATGTGTTCTGATGTGTTTGTGAGCCTAAATATTCTTTTTGTTGATCTACTCCCTGCAGAAGGTGAGGGGGATGGCCCTCGATGACGTTGTGGTCCTTAATGTGGACACCAACACTCTGGAGACGCCCTTTGATGACCTTCAAGGCCTGCCCAATGATGTGGTGGGTCAGATACGTATAGAAACCCACACATGCAAGGATCCAACAATACAAGCAGGCACAAAAAGATAGCAGATGACAAAAAGACATAGAGGGAAGGAGTGAGAGCGAGGGAAATAAAAGAGAAATTAAACGCAATGGTAAAGCGAGGGAAGGAGAGATAGATACAGGAGCCGCAGGTGGTGAGAGAAAGGGGAAGGGTTGGAGGTGGGTTGGCAGAGGGGCTGTTGGCTCAACGCTGAATTGACAGACTAGCAAGACTTGACTGACTGGATATAAATAACAGCAGGATACAACACATCTAGAGTACATGCTACATTGGCCGTATACATAAGATGAATCATTGGGTAAGTCTAGGAAATCATTTAAATTTTTTGTTGTCTTTCTTTACATCATAAAGCTGTTAGATGACCTTCGAATGTGCTTGCCCTCTAAACTGGAGAAGCTGATGCCGTTGTCGTTTTACTCAGGTGTCGTCTTTGAAGAACCGTCTGAAAAAGGTTTCGACGACAACAGGAGATGGTGTTGCACGAGCCTTCCTCAAAACCCAGGCCGCCCTGTTTGGCAGCTACAGGAATGCTCTGCAGATTGAACCAGTGAGTGTTATCTAAGAGGGGATGACTGAGTAAGGTCTTGGGGAGAGGGTGGGATGGAGCGAGACAGGTTTGTGAGTACTGGAATCAGCAAGGTAGGGATAGAGAAAGGAAGAAAAATAGTAGTAGGAGAAAGGATGACAAAGAGAACATTTACTTTTAAGGGAGGGAGGGAGGGAGGGAGGGAGGGAGGGAGGGAGGGAGGGAGGGAGGGAGGGAGGGAGGGAGGGAGGGAGGGAGGGAGGGAGGGAGGGAGGGAGGGAGGGAGGAGAGAGAGAGAGAGAGAGAGAGAGAGAGAGAGAGAGAGAGAGAGAGAGAGAGAGAGGGGGAGAGAGGATAATATGAGTTAGAGGTAGAGTAAGATCCCCAGCCAGTCTGGATACAGAGAAAAGGGAAAGAATAATTGACCAAGAGGGTAAAGCAGTTCAAAACAATGCAGTAATGGGGAACGCTGAATAAGAGAAAGAAATCTTTTCTGGCTGTGACGAGGAATAGGCCGTAGAAGAAGGGAGGATTAGAGCGATGGTCCTTTCTGACTGTGATATCTCCCTGGTAATGCTCCATGATGACATTGTTTTGGGGATTTTAAGGGAAACGACAAGCAAGCAAGCTCAGCTAGGGATTTTCACGAACACTAAGCACAGTGAAAGAAAATCTGCCTGAAGATTAATTATTCAAATATTCTGCCATATGTCATTGCACAAGTCTGATCTTTGTGTCCCCCTGCCCAATGCATCTATTTTAAAATCTTCACTCCCATTCATTTACATATTTTAGACAGGAGCCATATGAATAACACAAATAAAGGTGTCAATCATGGACCAATTCTGGCCAGGATAGATGGTATTGTATATGTGTGTCTTAGTATTTGTGTGTATGTGTGTGCTATACGCCTATGTGTGTATGGATATGGATAATAGCATTAGTGATGTAGATCTCTGTGACCCCCCTCCCCCTCCCCAACACACATGCACACATCTACACAGGTTACTGGTTGCCACCAGGGGGGACCCACAGGGAAGGGGTTACATGCTGGAACAATGGCACAGCTGGTCTCCCCGGCACTGCATGTGGGAAGCCGTCACTGTCTATATCTACAAGCTGTCACTTCCTCTAAGCCGGCTCAGGCCCAATGTAGACTTTGGACACTATACTTTATGCCTTCGATTTTTCAACCCTTGTCCCTAGATGTTGGGAGCCTAAACACAAACATACACTTCCTCTGAAGTAAACGCCCTATCTGGCAACTGTATGGTATGTTACCCAAATATTTTACACCGAACCCAACTGGAGTGAACCGGATCTGTCTGTCCTGACTGTGTGTAGCAAGTGTGTAGAACCATGGAATCTGGAAAGACCCATTTCAGACAACACACAATACATATGTTGTACTGTAGACTGTACTGTAGACTGTCTTCTTTTTCTGTTATAGTGACCGACAAGTGTTGTTCTCTGTTTTGCATATGGGAGGTAGCTCTACAGCCTGTGGGGGGAACGTGGAGAGCAAATCCACCCTTACTCGCTCTATTTTCTCTTTTGCCATTGTTTTCTCACTTCCCTTCCTTTATATCTTCCTTCCTGCTTTATTTTTTTTTGCTTACGATCTCTCTTGTGCACGCTGTCTTCTCTCTGTCTACTCTCTCTCTCTCTCTCTCTCTCTC